>NW_028119796.1:0-5000 GCF_965119305.1 Pelophylax lessonae
CAACCACACTAGGCCCCAATTACTATTGTTTGTACCCCTAAAAGGCTAGGAGTAGGGGGAGTATGGAACAGGCAGCACCCTCAAACCTTCAGAAGTATGAGATGAACCCCAACAACTTGGAAAGGTGGATCTCTCTCACACGTACCAACACAGACTATCCCCCAATTTAACTGATCCCCAAAGGTTTTTGATTAAATAGCGGAATAGAAAATATGATCCCAAAAAAGTGTATGTATATCACACGTACACAACCACACTAGGCCCCAATTACTATTGTTTGTACCCCTAAAAGGCTAGGAGTAGGGGGAGTATGGAACAGGCAGCACCCTCAAACCTTCAGAAGTATGAGATGAACCCCAACAACTTGGAAAGGTGGATCTCTCTCACACGTACCAACACAGACTATCCCCCAATTTAACTGATCCCCAAAGGTTTTTGATTAAATAGCGGAATAGAAAATATGATCCCAAAAAAGTGTATGTATATCACACGTACACAACCACACTAGGCCCCAATTACTATTGTTTGTACCCCTAAAAGGCTAGGAGTAGGGGGAGTATGGAACAGGCAGCACCCTCAAACCTTCAGAAGTATGAGATGAACCCCAACAACTTGGAAAGGTGGATCTCTCTCACACGTACCAACACAGACTATCCCCCAATTTAACTGATCCCCAAAGGTTTTTGATTAAATAGCGGAATAGAAAATATGATCCCAAAAAAGTGTATGTATATCACACGTACACAACCACACTAGGCCCCAATTACTATTGTTTGTACCCCTAAAAGGCTAGATGAGGAGTAGGGGGAGTATGGAACAGGCAGCACCCTCAAACCTTCAGAAGTATGAGATTGTGTTCACTGTACCCCACAAAGATTGAGTTCATTGCACCCCACAATGATTGTGTTCACTGCACCCCACAAAGATTGTGTTCACTGCACCTCACAAAGATTGTGTTCACTGTACCCCCAAAGATTGTGTTCACTGCACCCCACAAAGATTCTGTTCACTGTACCCCACAAAGATTGTGTTCACTGCACCCCAAAAAGATTGTGTTCACTGCACCCCAAAAAGGATGTTGTTCACTGCACCCCAAAAAGGATGTTGTTCACTCCACCCCAAAAAGATTGTGTTCACTGCACCCCACAAAGATTGTGTTCACTGCACCCCAAAAAGATTGTGTTCACTGCACCCCAAAAATGATTTTGTTCACTGCACCCCAAAAAGGATTTTGTTCACTGCACCCCAAAAAGGATGTTGTTCACTCCACCCCAAAAAGATTGTGTTCACTGCACCCCAAAAAGATTGTGTTCACTGCACCCCACAAAGGATTTTGTTCACTGCACCCCAAAAAGATTGTGTTCACTGCACCCCAAAAAGGATGTTGTTCACTGCACCCCAAAAAGGATTTTGTTCACTGCACCCCAAAAAGATTGTGTTCACTGCACCCCACAAAGGATTTTGTTCACTGCACCCCACAAAGATTGTGTTCACTGCACACCAAAAAGGATTGTGTTCACTGCACCCCAAAAAGATTTTGTTCACTGCACCCCAAAAAGATTGTGTTCACTGCAGCCCAAAAAGATTGTGTTCACTGCAGCCCAAAAAGATTGTGTTCACTGCAGCCCAAAAAGATTGTGTTCACTGCAGCCCAAAAAGATTGTGTTCACTGTAGCTCACACACAGAAAAATGGATGTGGATCACTGACACCTGCCTATCTCCAATCCCACACCACACAGCAATATCGATTGTAGTTTGTAGAACACAGTTTCCCTAAAATTCAGCAGACTCTGTCCCTAACAGGATTGAGAAGAGATCGTAGATCAGGATTGAGTGCAGACCCCACCCCCCACACAGCAATATCGATTGTAGTTTGTAGAAGACACTGACCCTATAATTCAGCAGACTCTATCCCTAAAATGCCTACAACTCGCCCTGCCTAAACACTCCGACCTGTCCCTCAATTCTATCCGGACACAAATGGTTTTTTCCTGCCTATCTTTCCCTAATCAGCAGCCAGCACGTTGATGTGTGCTCTGTCCCTGAATCTAAGCAGCATAATGACGCCGCTGCGGCTGCCTCGAACTTATAAAGACTTGGTCACATGCTTCAGACGGCCAATCACAGCTACTGAGACATTTGCAGGCATGGCTGGGATGGCTTAAGGCACACCAGTTAAACGATTGTTGATTGGCTGTTGAAAGCCCGCCATGAAAAGAGCGCCAAAGCATGCAAAACCCGGAAATAAAACGACCGAACACGGATTTTTACCCGAACATACAGTAAAGTGTCCGTGTCCTTGTTCGGGTACAAAAAATCCAATTATTCGGTACGAACACGAATAATACAGTCCGTGTTCGCTCAACACTAATCCTAACTCTAACCCTAGCCCTAACCCTAGCCCTAGCCCTAACCCTAGCCCTAACCCTATCCCTAACCCTAACCCTAGCCCTAATCCTAACCCTAGCACTATCCCTAACCCTATCCCTAACCCTATCCCTAACCCTAATCCTAACCCTAGCCCTAACCCTATCCCTAACCCTAACCCTAACCCTAACCCTAACCCTAACACTAATCCTAACCCTAGACCTAACCCTAACCCTAGCCCTAACCCTATACCTAACCCTAACCCAATCCCTAACCCTATACCTAACCCTAACCCTAGACCTAACCCTATCCCTAATCCTTACCCTATCCCTAACCTTATTCCTAACCCTAACCCTAACCCTAGCCCTATCCCTAACCCTATCCCTATCCCTAACCCTAACCCTAACCCTAACCCTAACCCTAACCCTATCCCTAACCCTAACCCTATCCCTAACCCTATCCCTAATCCTAACTCTAACCCCAGCCCTAACCCTAGCCCTAACCCTATCCCTAACCCTAACCCTAACCCTATCCCTAACCCTAACACTAATCCTAATCCTAACCCTAGACCTAACCCTAACCCTAGCCCTAACCCCTTTACCTAACCCTAACCCCAACCCTAACCCTAAACCTAAACCTAGACCTAACCCTAACCCTATCCCTAATCCTAACTGTAATGGAACAGGGCACCCCGACCAGATACCTCCGTTGAAAGATGCTCCTAGTGCTTCCCGAGGGGCTCCAAGCACTCCACCAGACACCGTAACCTCTTCAGACCCCACAAACCGCCGCAGCTTGGTTAGGGTCTCGCAATCTCCTACCCACCCTGGACCTATGACAAGGCTCCAGGTTCCTGTGGGTGAACCTCTCTTTTCCCAGAGAGTGCAGCAGAACAAGCTCTTACACAAGCTCTTACAAGAGCTCAGTGATTATTCAAGGGAGTATGGGAGACCATAGCAATCCCTGCAGCATATTTCCCCAATAAGAGACAGAACTCTAGATTGAGGTTGAATGAACTCAGCACAACTTTATTGAACATGACTTATATACATTTTAGGAAATAGATCTGCAGCACCACAGCTAAAACCTCCATCCCTGAAATTGTGAAAAGAAAATAGGGGGGCCAGTGGGACTTTGAGTGAGGTGAGCATATTTAGCTGTTAATAAACTTTTCAGACTTTGGCTGCTTTCAAGTTGGACTTTCTGGTACATTTGTTTTTTATTACTAATATATCTGTGCCAAATAATGTTTACTTATAGGTATTTTTACAAAGCTCCTGAAGAGTGGATGTAAATTCCACGAAACGCGTAGAGCTAAAAATGACAGATCACGACATGAATTCATGGAATGTTGATGAGACCGTATCTCAGATGCGTGTTGATGTGGACATTTTCCTTATTTTGATTTAAAGCATTCATGTAATGTGTATTATTTGTATGTATATGGTTCCCAATATGGTATATATTCATTTCTTGATGTTACATACATATGTGCATGTCAATCGATTTTCTCCATGATATCCATGTTCGTGCTGTTTTAAATCCTATTTTATTGATTGATATGTTTTTTGATTAATTGCTGCCTGACTTTTTATTCGTCATGGAGCCATTTATAAAATAAATCCTATTTGGCACCAATCTTTCAATTGTTTTATTAACAGCTAAATATGCTCACCTCACTCAAAGTCCCACTGGCCCCCCTATTTTCTTTTCATGACTTATATATAGTTTTCACCCACAAAGTTACCACCCAGATGGACCTTGTTGAAGACTGAACATAATATTCACCATCCAATAGGAACAGAGTTTTACACTCTCATACAGTGTACAAAATATACAATGTGGGACAATCCCCCCTCCCCCTTAGCATCTAATCCACGTTCCTATAAGTTTCTCTTAAGGCAGACAGACAGAACAAAAGTGAGCTCATAGCACAGTTAACAATAGGTGAATGGAAAAGCTGTCTCAGACCCTATTTTAGACAAAAGCACTTCAAAGATTAGCAGCCATGCTGTCTCTACCAGTTCCTGGATGCCCAAATTAGGCGCTGCACTTCCTGTGCCTGACAGTCTAAAGAGATATGATAGATCTCCATATTTCCTGAGAGATATGGTTAATGCATATTATTGTCCCATTTGAACGAGTCCAACCATATTCTCAGTGTACACCACCCTCTTGGACACCCTGCATCCATAACAGATGCAGGGTGACTTAAACATAAGAGAGCCCCATAAGGCTGGGCATAGTGCCCCCCAACCTCTCTAAAGGAATTTGGAGTCTACAACCCCCAGGCCCAAAGTGACTCCTGTCACACTAACCCTATCCCTAACCCTATAAATAACCCTAACCCTAACCCTAACCCTATCCCTAACCCTAACCCTATCCCTATCCCTAACCCTAACCCTAAACCAAACCCTAACTCTAACCCTAACCCTAACCCTAGACCTAACCCTAATCCTAACCCTATCCCTAACCCTAACCCTAGCCCTAACCCTAATCCTAACCCTTACCCTAGCCCTAACCCTAATCCTAGCCCTAGCCCTAACCCTATCCCAAACCCTAACCCTACCCCGATCCCTAACCCTAAACCTAACCCTAACTCTAACCCTAACCCTAGCCCTAACCCTATCCC
>NW_028119796.1:27500-88366 GCF_965119305.1 Pelophylax lessonae
TACACAGCTCTGCATACTAGATGCCCTAGTTACAGAGGTAAGTGACTCACCAGATATGCTGTTACACAGATGGTGGAGTTTTAGAAGAGAGACATGAAGAAGCAGCTCTGATTCTGTGTCCAGGAGACTGAGGACTGCCCCTTCCTCTTCCCAGAGTGCCTTGCAAGAACCCACAATAAGTAGGACCTCCCACAAGGCAGAATTATACAAGAAAAACAAGATGTAGTACAACTAACGCCACTAGATGGTGCTATTACCTAGCTAATAGACTATTATTGACAGACTATGGCAAATGGTTATGAAACCCTGGCTGGACAGAACACTCCCCGCCTGGCGTCAACTGACGCCACTACTAGGTAGATTAGGTGAAAACAACAAAACAAGTTCCGCCACTGGCCTAAGGAATAACTTGCACTCGCCAAGCTTCCATACTTTGACTTCGGCTTTGCGTATGTTCCCATCTTTGCTTGGGAATGTGTTGGTGATGAGGCCCAATGGCCACTCATTTCGATGCAACTGGTTCTAAGATGAGCTTGCTCAAACACCTCTTAGCGACGACTATCCATAGTCCGGCAGCTCGTAGATTCCCTTCGGTAAACAATCGGCCTTGATGTTTCACTTGAATGTGATGGTGCCGTACAAGCAAGGTCGTGACGTGATGATGTCCAGGAATTATTACAGGATGTTTCTCCCCAAATTCCACTTTGGCTTCTTGAAGACGGCCTCCTATTCTGAGCAGCCCATTTTTGTCAATGATGGGATCAAACTTCTTCAAAGCGCTATCCTTGGAGACTGTTTGGCCTTTGTTGAGGTAATCTCTCTCTTTAGCATAACATTCACCTTGTATAGTGCGAATTATTAAGTCTTTGGACCTTTCCATATTTGGAACAGTAAATGCGTGCTTACAGTGATGCCAACCTTTGCATGGCTTCTGGTTAACCGGAAATGTCAACTTGTATGGTTGAGCTATATGAACAAGACAGGCTATAGCACGAACAAGTGACATCCAGGTGGAGAACCTTTCAAAACGATGAGACTTGAGTTGGTGGTCTGAAGTCACCGTATGTAGAACCGATACTTCAGGTCGGATTTCTTCATCCACATCCGGGTCTACTAAGTCGAACAAGTCAGATTCGATGTTGCAAGACATAGAACGGTACAGGAATGCAGGGCCCGTAAACCACATCGTGTCTTTAAGATGGCTTGCTGCGACAGATCTAGTCGCATGGTCTGCAGGATTATGGTGTGTGGACACATAGTGCCACTGTTTAGGACAAGTGGATCTCCTGATCCTAAGTACCCGATTGCTGACATAGACATAGAAGCGTCTTATTTCATTGCAAATGTATCCTAGGACTACCTTGCTGTCTGTGTAGAACTCGACTTCCTTGATTTCCAGATGTAGTCCTGTTGTTATAAGTTCAGCCAACTCCACTGCAAGCACCGCTGCACAGAGTTCCAATCTGGGTATCGTGTGCTTGCGGAGTGGTGCCAGTTTGGTCCTGCTCATAACGAAACCCACATGGCATTGTTCTTTGACATCTATAGTCTTTAGGTACGCTACAGCTACAATCGCCTTGACTGAAGCATCGCAGAAAATATACAGTCTTTGCATCTTGACTTCAGTTGATGACACGGAAGCATATGGTCGTGCTACCTGAAGGCTGGACAAACCTTCAAGAGACTTTCTCCATCCTATCCACAGGTCTTTTTTTTCCATGGGAAGTGGAACATCCCAATCAGCCTTTTCTGTGGTGAAGTCTCTTAGCAACATTTTACCCTGGATGGTAACTGGCGCTACGAATCCCAGAGGATCATATAAGCTGTTTATGGTAGACAGGACTCCTCTGCGTGTGAAGGGTTTTTCCTGTGCTGATTTGAAAGGTGAATGTGTCTGCCTTTAAATCCCAAAGCAAACCAGGGCTTCGCTGCATGGGAAGGGAGTCTGTACTAAGATCCAAGTCCTTTAGACCACTTGAGTGGTCTTGGGGTGAGAAGGCCTCCATTAACTCACGGCTGTTGGAGGCGATTTTGTGCAACCTCAAATTAGATAAGGCGAGCATCTCTTGAGCTCTTTTCAGGAGACTGATTGCGGTCTCATTCGTGGGTGTAGATTTCAAACAGTCGTCCACATAGGAATCCTTTTCCACAAAGGACCTGACATCTGACCCGTACTTTGTTTCACCCTCTCTGGCTGAATGTCTGAGACCATAGATAGCAACCGCTGGGGAAGGACTGTTTCCGAAAATGTGTACTCTCATTCGGTATTCTACAATGTCCTCAGTGGGGTCGTTGTTGCGGTACCAGAAAAACCTCAGGTAGTTTCTGTGTTCTTCCTTGACAAGGAAGCAGTGGTACATTTGTTGTATGTCGGCCATAAATGCTACAGAATCCTTGCGGAAGCGTAGAAGTACCTCCAAAAGCTTGTTGTTGAGGTCTGGACCAGACAGTAAGACATCGTTTAGCTAAACACCTTCGCACTTGGCACTTGAGTCGAATACTACTCTTATCTGTCCTGGTTTTTTTGGATGATACACACCGAATATGGGTAAGTACCAACACTCTTCTGAATCTTGTAGGGTGGGTGCCATCTCTGCGTGGTTGTTCTGAAATATTCTTTCCATGAAGGTGAAGAAATGTTCTTTCATCACTAGGTTCCTCTGGAGTTTGTGTCCGAGGGAGATAAATCGATTGTAAACAAGTTCCTTGTTGTTAGGTAGGCGCCGTCTTTGGGGTCTAAACGGTAAAGGTGCGACCCAGTTGTTTGATTTGTCTTTTACTATTCCTTGATCCATGATATCCAAGAACAGCCTGTCTTCTATGGACATCGCAACCCTGTTGTCTTCTCTTGTTCTGTGGAAGACTGTGCACCCTAGGTGATCTTGCTCACCATCACAGGCATGATCTTCACAGGAGGAATCCACATAAGGACAAGGCACAGGATCTCTGTGTGGAAATTCTTTTATCAGGAAACTACTCTGACATGGCTGGAATAGGGATGGACGTCCATTTTCAAGTGTGTTGGTGAGCATACTGTAGACTGAGGTTGGCTTGTGTACCCCTCCTAGACAGATGTCTCCTATGATGACCCATCCTAGGTCAAGTCTCTGGGCGTATGGAGCGTTTTGGGGTCCATTAATCTGTCCTCTAGCCTTGTGAACTTGTAGTATGTCTCTTCCAAGGAGTAGGACTATTGGAGCTTCTGGGTCCAGCTCCGGTATCAGGTGAGCTATACGCTTCAAGTGGGGGTGGTGTGCTGCCACCTCAGGTGTAGGTATCTCAGATCGGTTGTCAGGAATGTGATTACACTCCAGTATGGTTGGCAGAGACAAGCAGGTCTGACCATCTATGGACTCTACTTTGTAACCAGCTGCCTTCCTCCCCGCCGTCTTAACGGTACCTGCACATGTTCTTAAGGAGTAGGGAGAACCAGGCCCTACGATGTTTAATGTGTTGAAGAAGGTGGATTTAGCTAGAGACCTGTTGCTTTGGTCATCCAAGATTGCGTATACCTTGATCGCCTTGTCTCGGTAACCGGCCGGGTAAACTCTGACAAGGCAGATTTTTGAGCAGGACTTCCCTCCTGTAAGTCCTTTACATATCTCTGTACACTGAGAAGTGACTATTGCAGTGTCTACGTCGGTGTCTATCTGCTTTCTGTCATGCTCCTCTGCTTGGGATGATACCTGAGAGGGTGGTCCAGGGTGCAAAGCCGTGTTGTGTTCCGTGCTCCCACATTCTGTGCATGTCACACTGACCTTACAGTTCCTGGCGAAGTGTGTTGTTGTAGTGCAGCACCTGAAGCAGATGTTGTTCTCTTTGAGGAATTCTTTGCGGTCCTCTAAAGACTTCTCCCTGAAGGCTCTGCATTTCTGTAGAGGATGTGGTTTCTTGTGCAATGGGCATTGCTTGCTAACGTCTTCCAGTTTGTTCCCTTCTTGATAAGGCTTGAACGACCTGAAAGGAGAACCTGTGGAAGCAACATTAGTTTTGTGGACTGCCACTGGTGTTTTGTGAGGTTTGACACCAGGGGCAGTGGGACATGACAGTGTAAAATCAAAACTGGGATCATTTCTGATCCTTGCCTGTTGAGCAACAAAGTCTACAAACACCCTGAAGGGAGGAAATGGTACATTATGAGACTGTTTATAATGAGAACCATGTGTGACCCACTTCTCCTGTAAGTTATAAGGAAGTTTTTGGACAATCGGATTAACACCTCTGGCAGTGTCCAGGAATGCTAGCCCTGGTAGATCTCCTTCTGCCTGAGCAACCTGTAACTCTATTAACAAGTCACTGAGTTCCCTGAGCCTTTGGTAACTCCTACCAGCTACTCTGGGAAAAGTTTCAATTCTTTTATATAAAGCATTTTCTATAGCTTCTATTGACCCGTAACATTCATCAAGTCTTTCCCACACCATCTTTAAACCTTTGCCCGGGTAGTTTATGTTAATGTCTCTGATTCTTTTGGCATGTTCAGCAGATTCATTTCCAAGCCATTTTACCAAGAGATCCAACTCTTCACTACAGGAAAGATCTAAGTCCTGTATGGCGTTCTGGAAGGAGGCTCGCCATGACCTGTAGTTCTCAGGTCGATCAGTGAACTTTATAAGTCCCTTGGTAACCAGTTCCCGTTTAGCAAAGAACTTAGCAAAGTCCATGACCGCATGGTTGGCGCCAACACTACCCGGTGTGCTGTTATGCTGCTTGTGTGGTGTATCACCATACCTTTTGGAAGTTTCTGGCTTAGGAAAATCTGTATAATACCGCTCTGATGCGAAGGGTGTCCCTTTAAGTTGAAACGAAGGTCGTAGCTTTTGTCCCGTAGAGCGGTAGTTGTGGTCGGGATCACTTTGCCGCATACCGTCTTGCTCGAGGTACTGTGATTCAAGGTAGGGTCTTTGACTCACTGTATACGCTGGCTGATATACCGGATCATAGGTGTCATCTGTCTTGGGATGCTGGTAGACATATTCTGAGACGCGCTGTGCTGGATCTTGTTGATCTAAGTCTGGTCCGAGTACTTGGCTGTGTTTCTCAGATTTAGGACAGTCTATGGCTTCTAAGCACTCTGCTTTGACTATTGCGGCTGCTAAGTCTGGTCCGAGTACTTGGCTGTGTTTCTCAGATTCCGAACAGTCTATGGCTTCTAAGCACTCTGCTTTGGCTATTGCGGCTGCCGCTTCTTTCTCTGCTGCAAGTTTTTCCAGTGATATCTTTAGTTGCATCTCTTGTGCAGCAAAGGAAGCCCTTACTTTAGCGGCCTCAGCTTCTGCACGGGCGAGAGCAGCCATTTCTTTTATGGAGGACTTGCTAGAGCGGCTCGCTTGTGACCTTGTCCTGCATGATGATGCCTGGCTGGTGGACATGGTGTTTCTGTTGCTGGCTGCTTAATGACTCTGTGCAGGCTCAGTCTAGGTAAGAACAGACTTCAGTGTGGTTTGGCTTGAGCTGTGCTTACTGGGGGTTACACTGTCACTTCTTGTGACTGTGTGGCAACCGCTGCAATCATGTGCGCAGGAGCGCGTGGCTGATGGCGGTTCCGTATAGTCAGATCCACTATCGCTGGTGACTAGCATCTGTTTTACTGTTCTGTCTTCTTACACGTTCATACAGTGTGTAGTCCAACATTCAGCATAAACCATTCCTGTCTCCCAAATAAAAGGCCTGTTGTATGTAGTTTAACAGGTTTATTATGTGATGGCAAACAGGGTTGTAGAAATATGGTAAAACTATAAGAATACAAAAGGACATGTATAAGTACAGAGTATAAGAACTGCATGCATCATACATTACATAACAGTGAAGCACATGGTACAATGACTGCCTATACATAGGACTGCATGGCTAGCTAACAGTCTAACATCTACACAGTTAACTTTCCTGAGTAGTAATACAAACAACTACACAGCTCTGCATACTAGATGCCCTAGTTACAGAGGTAAGTGACTCACCAGATATGCTGTTACACAGATGGTGGAGTTTTAGAAGAGAGACATGAAGAAGCAGCTCTGATTCTGTGTCCAGGAGACTGAGGACTGCCCCTTCCTCTTCCCAGAGTGCCTTGCAAGAACCCACAATAAGTAGGACCTCCCACAAGGCAGAATTATACAAGAAAAACAAGATGTAGTACAACTAACGCCACTAGATGGTGCTATTACCTAGCTAATAGACTACTATTGACAGACTATGGCAAATGGTTATGAAACCCTGGCTGGACAGAACACTAGCCCTATCCCTAACCCTAACCCTAACCCTAACCCTAACCCTAGCCCTATCCCTATCCCTAACCCTATCCCTAACATTAACCCTAATCCTAACCCTAACCCTATCCCTAACCCTAACACTAGCCCTAACCCTATCCCTAACCCTAAACCTATCCCTAACCCTATCCCTAACCCTATCCCTAACCCTAACCCTATCCCTAACCCTACCCCTAACCCTAACCCTATGCCTAACCCTATCCCTAGCCCTCTAACCCTCTAACCCTAACCCTCTAACCCTCTAACCCTCTAACCCTAACCCTAACCCTAATAACCCTAACCCTATCCCTAACACTATCCCTAACCCTAGCCCTAACCCTAGCCCTAACCCTATCCCTAACACTAACCCTAACCCTAACCCTAACCCTAACCCTATCCCTAACCCTAACCCTATCCCTAACCCTATCCCTAACCCTATTTGTAACCCTAGCCCTAAGGGGTCAAACATGGGGTGGTTTGAAGAGGAGAGGAGTACAGGGGTCAGGCATGGGTTGGTATGGAGAGGAGTACAGGGGGTCAGACACGGGGTGGCATGGAGAGGAGTTCAGGGGGTCAGACATGGGGTGGTATGAAGAGGAGATGAGTACAGGGAGTCAGACTTGGGGTGGTATGGAGAGGAGAGGAGATGAGTGCAGGGGGTCAGACATGGGTTGGTATGGAGAGGAGAGGAGTACAGGGGGTCAGGCATGGGGTGGAATGGAGAGGAGTTCATGGGGTCAGACATGGGGTGGTATGGAGAGGAGAGGAGTACAGGGGGTCAGACATGGGCTGGCATGGAGAGGAGAGGAGTTCAGGGGGTCAGACATGGGGTGGTATGGAGAGGAGAGGAGTTCAGGGGGTCAGACATGCGGTGGTATGGAGATGAGAGGAGTACAGGGGTCAGACATTGGGTGGTATGGAAAGGAGAGGAGTTCAGGGGGTCAGACATGGGGTGGTATGAAGAGGAGATGAGTACAGGGGGTCAGACTTGGGGTGGTATGGAGAGGAGAGGAGATGAGTGCAGGGGGACAGACATGGGTTGGTATGGAGAGGAGAGGAGTACAAAGGGTCAGGCATGGGGTGGTATGGAGAGGAGTACAGGGGGTCAAACATGGAGGGTATGGAGAGGAGTACAGGGGGTCAGACATTGGGTGGTATGGAGAAGAGTACAGGGGGTCAGACATGGGGTGGTATGGAGATGAGAGGAGTACAGGGGGTCAGACATGGGGTGGTATGGAGAGGAGTACAGGGAGTCAGACATACAGTGGTATGGAGAGGAGTACAGGGGCTCAGACATGGGGTGGTATGGAGAGGAGAGGAGTTCAGGGGGTTAGACATTGGGTGGAATGAAGAGGCAATGAGTACAGGGGGTCAGACTTGGGGTTGTATGGAGAGGAGAGGAGATGAGTGCAGGGGGTCAGACATGGGTTGGTATGGAGAGGAGAGGAGTACAATGGGTCAGACATGGGGTGGTATGAAGACGAGAGGAGTACAGGGGGTCAGACATGGTTTGGTATGGAGAGGAGTACAACCCTTACCCTAACCCTATCCCTAACCCTAACCCTAAGCCTATCCCTAACCCTAACCCCAACCCTAACCCTAACCCTAACCTTATCCCTATCCCTATCCCTAACCCTATTCCTAACCCTAACCCTATCCCTAACCCTAACCCTAACCCTATCCCTATCCCTAAACCCAACCCTAACCCTAACCCTAAACCTAACCCTAACCCTATCCCTAACCCTATCCCTAACCCTATCCCTAACCCTAACCCTATCCCTATCCCTATCCCTAACCCTATCCCTAACCCTATCCCTAACCCTAACCCTAACCCTAACCCTAACCCTAGCCCTAACCCTAACCCTTACCCTATCCAAAACCCTAACCCTAACCCTAGCCCTATCCCTAACCCTAACCCTATCCCTAACCCTAACCCTAACCCTATCCCTATCCCTATCCCTAACCCTATCCCTAACCCTAACCCTATCCCTAACCCGAGCCCTAACCCTAACCCTAATCCTAACTCTAACCCTAGCCCTAACCCTAGCCCAAACCCTAACCCTAACCCTATCCCTAACTCTAACCCTATAACCAGTGATGGAAGTAACTGCGTTAAAGTAAACGGTGTTACTTAACGCAATTACTTTTGAGGGTAACGAGTAATCTATCAGATTACTCGTTCTCTCCCTGTAACGGCGCTGCCGCTACTTTCGACTGCGTTACTGCAATTACATCTAAGGCCACCAGATGGCAGTAGATGTAATTGTAATTCCCCCTCTCCTCTATGACCGCTGTCTGCAGTACAGGAAGTAGAAGAGGAGGAGACTCAGTGAAGGAGACACTCGGCAGATGATGATGGCTGCAGTGCAGAGGGGCGGAGATGATGGCTGTGGAGGCAGAGATGACGGCTGTGGAGGCGGAGATGACGGGGAGATGCAATGCTCTCGCAGAACCTGCCTGGCTACATATCCATGGAGGGTTCTGGAAACTATGGAGATGACTACAGCGGGCGGAGGCAGATCGTTTTTCATGCTATGGAGCTGCGGTATAGAGTACAGGGAGATGCACTGCTCTGGGGGGGGGGGGGGGGGGCTAGTGGCTACATATCCATGCAGGGTCCTGCAAACGTCAGGAGTTGGGACTGCAGATGAGTGTGCATTGGGCCTGTTTAGTAGTGGGATGGGAGTTAGTTGCTGGATGGTGGATGGCAAACCCCAACTCCTGACGTTTGCAGGACCCTGCATGGATATGTAGCCACTGGCCCACCCCCCCACCCCCCCCCCAGAGCAGTGCATCTCCCTGTACTCCACACCGCAGCTCCATAGCATGAAAAACGATCTGCCTCCGCCCGCTGTAGTCATCTCCATAGTTTGCAGAACCCTCCATGGATATGTAGCCATGCAGGTTCTGCCAGAGCATTGCATCTCCCTGGCATCTCCGCCTCCGCAGCCATCTTCTCCGCCCCTCAGCAGCCATCATCTCATAATGGGTTAATCATATCAAGGTATATCGGGCTCGAGAGGCAGAGAGCACAGCGCGACAGCCCCAGGAGGAGGACGGAGCCAGACGGACCCGGACAGTGTGCCAGTGCCTGCCAGGCCACACCACCTCCAGCAGCCAGCCCAGCAAAGCAGGTACCAAAAAAAAAAACTCACAGTCAGTCAGGACTCAGACCCACACCGCCACCACCAGTGTGCCACACCGCCACCACCACCAGTGTTTCACACCGCCACCACCAGTGTTTCATACCGCCACCACCAGTGTTTCACACCGCCACCACCAGTGTTTCACACCGCCACCACCACCACCAGTGTGCCACACCGCCACCACCAGTGTGCCACACCGCCACCACCAGTGTGCCACACTGCCACCACCAGTGTTTCACACTGCCACCACCACCACCAGTGTGCCACACCGCCACCACCACCAGTGTTTCACACCGCCACCACAGGTGTGCCACACCGCCACCACCATTGTGCCACACCGCCACCACCAGTGTGCCACACCGCCACCACCAGTGTTTCACACCGCCACCACCACCACCACCACCAGTGTGCCACACCGCCACCACCACCAGTGTGCCACACCGCCACCACCAGTGTGCCACACTGCCACCACTCGTGTGTCACACCACCAACAGCCAGCCACTCCAGGCAGCAGGTACCAAAAAACAAAATACAGTTACTCACAGTCAGGAGGACTCAGGACTCAGACCCCCACAGTGTGCCACACCGCAACCACTATTAAAGATCTCATAGAACGTAATTGCATTATAGAATAGTAAAAAAAGTCGCAATTACTTTTCTGAGTAACTAATTACTTTTTCAATGTGGTAACTGAGTCAGTAACTCAATTACTGTTTGGGAGAAGTAATTTGTAACTGTAACTAATTACTTTTTTAAAGTAAGATGACCAACACTGCCTATAACTAGCCCTAACCCTATCCCTAACCCTAACCCTATCCCTATCCCTAACCCTAGCCCTATCCCTAACCCTAACCCTAGCCCTAACCCTGTCCCTAACCCTATCCCTATCCCTAACCCTAACCCTAGCCCTAACCCTGTCCCTAACCCTAAACTTAACCCTAACCCAAAACCTATCCCTAACCCTAACCCTAACCCTATCCCTAACCCTAACCCTAGCCCTAGCCCTAGCCCCAACCCTAACCCTATCCCTAACCCTATCCCTATCCCTAGCCCTAACCCTATCCCTAACCTTAACCCTATCCATAACCCTAACCCTATCCCTAACCCTAGCCCTATTCCTAACCCTAACCCTAACCCTATCCCTAACCCTAACCCTAACCCTATCCCTAACCCTAACCCTAACCCTATCCCTAACCCTAACCCTCTAACCCCCTAACCCTAATAACCCTACCCCTAACCCTAACCCTAACCCTAACCCTATCCCTAACCCTAACTCTATCCCTAACCCTAGCACTAACCCTAACCCTAGCCCTAACCCTAACTCTAAACCTATCCCTAAACCTATCCCTAACCCTATCCCTAACCCTATCCCTAAACCTATCTGTGACGGTACTCGCTGTCACTGAGACTGAAAAAAACTATGTGACAGATAAATTGATGATTTGGACTGCTTAAGTTGATCAGACTTGTAACAGATGCATGCCATCAGCCCAAACACCTGTCTTCCATGGATTGTAAATTATGTTGATTTGATCATCTATTGTTTACTGTGGGTTCTCAGTATTTACACTATAATATGTGTACTTGTATCTGTTTTACTTTTGGTGCCGGCAGTCTGGGCTTCCAGGCTGACTTAAGTACGCTGAGCTAATTAGCATGTGAATGATAACCTTGTCTAGATGGGATTAGTCAGCTGTACCTCGTTAGCTATTCATTGTGTGATGCTTATGTAAATATTTAGGTCATTGTTCATGTAGTGACTGTCATGCTTCTCAAGTGTATAAAAATCTGCTGCTTGTTTTAATAAAGGAGTTAGTTGTTTCCAGACACATACAAGCTAAGTTCAGGCTAGTTTTTGTATGGGGGGCGGCTGGAATATCTCTATATGTCCAGACTGGAGGAAGCCTTATACTGACGGAAGACCACAAGCACGGTGTGGGTCGACGGTTTCGTTACATTGGTGGCAAGCGGTGGGATGCTTCCTGCAGTCTGGAACATCCAAACCTCCACCGGGATCCAAGGTCCGGGGAGAAGAAGAGGAGAGGTACAGATATCAGCCGCCATGGAAGAGGAATTCGGAAGGAGGTTGCGAGAGATGCGGATACAGCACAGGGGACCGGTGTCAGAGAAGGTCCTGCTGGGATGGCATGATTCAATCCGATTGGAACTCTGGGAGGAAGCGCTAGCCTGTGAGCAGCGACACCAGGGAAAAATCCTCCCCTCCTTCCAGGAAAGGTACTGGTCACAGTACGAAGTGCGAATGGTGTTTTTGGGGAGACAACCGCATATGGAATGGAAAGCTGAGTTAAGAAAGCTGGTCCAGGTGGAGATGCAGTTGAATGAGAGCTATAGAGCCCTCCGCTGGTATGTAACCCAAGTGTGCCCATGGACAGCAGATCGCAGCCCAACAGAAGGCTTTTGCTACGGCGGCCTGGGGCTGTTATTAGAGAGGCTGTCTGAGGACCCTGACTTTGGGAGCGATTTGGAGTGGCGTTTGGAGGAAATCTTAGAATACAGAGAACAGATGCTGAATGTCTTGGACGTGCACTGGGTACTGGAAGATTTGGAATTTCTAGCCAATCAGGAATGGGAGCTTTAGATCGCCTACAGACAGCTGCTAGACTCTGCTCAGTGCCAGGCCTGGGCTCCCCTTGCCTGGGAATACCCAGAAGTACCAGCTGACAGTCCAGAAATCGTGAATGAAGAGTCGGCAATGTGGCACAGTAATAGTGTGCTTTGCACACCTGCATCCACGGGTTCGGATGCGGAGGTCTTATGGCAGATGCAGCAAGTGCTGACTCACCTTGACGAACCTGTTTCTGCACAGGACGAGCTTGGATGGAGGAATGCATCTGTTCAGCCGCTGGATAAAGGTATGGGAGAAGAGGAAGCCATCTTCATTCCCAAACCACGGATTACAAATTTAATGGACTTTCCATTGGAAGTTGATTTGGATTATAAATCACCTACAAAAGTGTTGGCACTGGGCCCAAGTGCCACCAGTCCATGTCCTGGACTTTCAGCAATTCCAGAGACTGGAGATTTATTAGACTTTTCTTCTGAGGAGGAACATCACAGTGAGCCTACAGCAGATGAGCAACCATCCAGGCCTAGCGCTGCTGACATCTGGATGCAACAATTGATGACCCAGCAAGATGTGTGCAAGGCCACTGACTTTTCAGTTTATGTTCCTGCAGAACAGCTGGCATCAGGGCCTAGCACTACTGAGCTCTGCCCAACACCAACGGCAGCTTCAGCCTCCCAGAGAGAAGAGGCAGCTGACCTTTCTGCTACACCACTGACAGGGACATGGGATTTCAGGCCAGCAGCATGTGTGGAGTTACAAGAAACTTCAACAGCAGAAGCGCTGACAACTGGACAGAGGGTCCAAGACCTCTGCCCCACACCTGTGGCAGTTCCAGAGGCCCAGGGTGAGAAGGTGGCGGTCATTCCCCAGCAGCAGATCAGGATCCAGGGGGTGAAGAGACAAGAGGTTGCCGGAGCAGATTACGTGGAGTCTCCAGCAGAAGTGCTGGCAACAGAGCAGAGTGCTGCTGGCCTCTGCCCTCAACTCACAAGGGATGGATTTCCTAAACAGGTGGATGAGACTACAATCCCCACCTGTATACCCCAGGGATGCTGGGCAGTCGGCCCAGATCCCCAACAGCATGAGGGAGTGAGCCCAGCCACCCTGTCTTCTCTCCAGCAGCTGAAAGGACTCCAGGGAGAAGGGCCAGTCCACGCTTCTTCCCTACAGCGGGTATGTTCTGCGAGAGAGGCAGAGGTTGGCTGGGTGAGTAATGCTCCCTTTGGGACAATTTGCTTGGGGTACTGTGTGGGTATAGACATTGGGGGGCTGGAACTACAGACTACCTTCAAAGTCAACCCATTTGGGGTCCCCTCCTGTGTTAGTCTCCTTCCAGAAGCAGAGAGATGTGACGGTAGTCACTTTGGTTGAGGGGTCCTTGGAACACAGCTTACCTTAGAGAGGTTGGGAAATACCTCTCTCAACCCCCTAGGCACTTCTTATGTCTAAATCACCCTGTGTCTTTTAGGGACACAGGGTGACCAAGAAGCCCAGTCTGGCCTGCCCAAACCAGACTTCCACAGACTGATTGGCTACGAGAGCTCCATGCGCCTTGCCAGGACAAACTTACAAGCTATGTGGAACTTTGTCAAGGAAGTTGCCATGATGGATTGACTCTTTGGGACTTGTTACCCGACGAACTCAGGCACAGACCAGTTGGGGGTCTGGTACCTGGTTCGTCTACCTTTGGGGGGAAGATATGTGACGGTACTCGCCGTCACTGAGACTGAAAAAAACTATGTGACAGATAAATTGATGATTTGGACTGCTCAGTTGATCAGACTTGTAACAGATGCATGCCATCAGCCCAAACACCTGTCTTCCATGGATTGTAAATCATGTTGATTTGATCATCTATTGTTTACTGTGGGTTCTCAGTATTTACACTATAATATGTGTACTTGTATCTGTTTTACCCTTGGTGTCGGCAGTCTGGGCTTCCAGGCTGACTTAAGTACGCTGAGCTAATTAGCATGTGAATGATAACCTTGTCTAGATGGGATTAGTCAGCTGTACCTCGTTAGCTATTCATTGTGTGATGCTTATGTAAATATTTAGGTCATTGTTCATGTAGTGACTGTCATGCTTTTCAGGTGTATAAAAGTCTGCTGCTTGTTTTAATAAAGGAGTTAGATGTTTCCAGACACATACAAGCTAAGTTCAGGCTAATTTTTGTATGGGGGCGGCTGGAATATCTCTATATGTCCAGACTGGAGGAAGCCTTATACTGACGGAAGACCACAAGCACGGTGTGGGTCGACGGTTCCGTTACACTATCCCCAACCCGAACGCTAGCCCTAACCCTAACCCTAGCCCTAGCCCTAACCCTAACCCTAGCCCTAGGGTTAGGGTGGTATGGAGAGGAGAGGAGTACAGGGGGTCAGACATGGGGTGGTATGAAGAGGAGATGAGTACAGGGGGTCAGACTTGGGGTGGTATGGAGAGGAGAGGAGATGAGTGCAGGGGGCCAGACATGGGTTGGTATGGAGAGGAGCGGAGTATAAAGGGTCAGGCATGGGGTGGTATGGAGAGGAGTTCAGGGAATCAGACATGGGGTAGTATGGAGAGGAGAGGAGTACAGGGGGTCAGACATGGGGTGGTATGGAGAGGAGAGGAGTTCAGGGGGTCAGACAGGGGGCGGTATGGAGAGGAAATGAGTACATGTGGTCAGACAAGGGGTGGTATGGAGAGGAGAGGAGTACAGGGGGTCCGACATGGGGTGGAATGGAAAGGAGAGAAGTTCAAGGGGTCAGGCATGGGGTGGTATGAAGAGGAGATGAGTACAGGGGGTCAGACTTGGGGTGGTATGGAGAGGAGAGGAGATGAGTGCAGGGGGTCAGACATGGGTTGGTATGGAGAGGATAGGAGTACAAAGGGTCAGGCATGGGGTGGAATGGAGAGGAGTACAGGGGGTCAAACATGGGATGGTATGGAGAGGAGTACAGGGGGTCTGACATGGGGTGGTATGGAGAAGAGTACAGGGGGTCAGACATGGGGTGGTATGGAGAGGAGTACAGGGGGTCAGACATGGGGTGGTATGGAGAGGAGTACAGGGGGTCAGACATGGGGTGGTATGGAGAGGAGTACAGGGGCTCAGACATGGGGTGGTATGGAGAGGAGAGGAGTACAGGAAGTCAGACATGGGGTGGTATGGAGAGGAGTAAAGGGAATCAGACATGGGATGGTATGGAGAGGAGAGGAGTACAGGGGGTCAGACATGGGGTGGTATGGAAAGGAGAGGAGTTCATGGGGTGGTATGAAGAGGAGATGAGTACAGGGGGTCAGACTTGGGGTGGTATGGAGAGGAGAGGAGATGAGTGCAGTGGGTCAGACATGGGTTGGTATGGAGAGGAGAGGAGTACAAAGGGTCAGGCATGGGGTGGTATGGAGAGGAGTTCAGGGGGTCAGACATGGGGAGGTATGGAGAGGAGAGGAGTCCAGGGGGTCAGACATGGGGTGGTGTGGAGAGGAGAGGAGTTCAGGGGGTCAGACATGGGGTGGTGTGGAGAGGAGTACAGGGGGTCAGACATGGGGTGGTATGGAAAGGAGAGGAGAGGAGTCCAGGGGGTCAGACATGGGGTGGTGTGGAGAGGAGAGGAGTTCAGGGGGTCAGACATGGGGTGGTGTGGAGAGGAGTACAGGGGGTCAGACATGGGGTGGTATGGAAAGGAGAGGAGATGAGTGCAGGGGGTCAGACATGGGGTGGTATGAAAAAGGAGATGAGTACAGGGGGTCAGACTTGGGGAGGTATGGAGAGGAGAGGAGAAGAGTGCAGGGGGTCAGACATGGGTTGGTATGGAGAGGAGAGGAGAACAGGGGCTCAGACATGGTTTGGTATGGAGAGGAGTACAACCCTTACCCTAACATTATCCCTAACCCTAACCCTAAGCCTATCCCTAACCCTAACCCCAACCCTAACCCTCACCCTATCCCTAACCCTAACCCTATCCCTAACCCTATCCCTAACACCCAAACCCTAGACCTAACACTAACCCTAACCCTAGCCCTAACCCTATACCTAACCCCATCCCCAACCCTAACCCTATCTCTAACCCTATCCCTAACCCTAACCCTATCCCTAACCCTACCCTATCCCTAACCCTATCCCTAACCCTAGCCCTATCCCTAACCCTAACCCTAACCCTAACCTTAACCCTAATCCTAACTCTAACCCTAGCCCTAACCCTAGCCCTAACCCAACCCTATTCCTAACCCTATCCCTAGCCCTAACCCTATCCCTAACCCTAACCCTATCCCTAACCCTATCCCTAGCCCTATCCCTAACCCTAACCCTAGCCATATCCCTAACCCTATCCCTAACCCTAACCCTAATCCTAACCCTAACCCTATCCCTAACCCTAACCCTATCCCTAACCCTAACCCTATCCCTAACACCCCAACCCTATCCCTAACCCTAAACCTATCCCTAACCCTATCCCTAACCCTAACCCTATCCCTAACCCTAACCCTATCCCTAACCCTACCCCTAACCCTAACCCTATGCCTAACCCTATCCCTAACCCTCTAACCCTCTAACCCTAACCCTCTAACCCTCTAACCCTAACCTTAATAACCCTAACCCTATCCCTAACCCTAACACTATCCCTAACCCTAGCCCTAACCCTAGCCCTAACCCTATCCCTAACCCTAACCCTATCCCTAACCCTAACCCTATCCCTAACCCTATCCCTAACCCTATTTGTAACCCTAGCCCTAAGGGGTCAAACATGGGGTGGTATGGAGAGGAGAGGAGTTCAGGGGGTAAGACATGGGGTGGTAAGGAGAGGAGAGGAGTACAGGGGGTCAGGCATGGGTTGGTATGGAGAGGAGTACAGGGGGTCAGACATGGGGTGGTATGGAGAGGAGTTCAGGGGGTCAGACATGGGGTGGTATGAAGAGGAGATGAGTACAGGGGGTCAGACTAGGGGTGGTATGGAGAGGAGAGGAGATGAGTGCAGGGGGTCAGACATGGGTAGGTATGGAGAGGAGAGGAGTACAAAGGGTCATTCATGGGGTGGTATGGAGAGGAATTCATGGGGTCAGACATGGGGTGGTACGGAGAGGAGAGGAGTACAGGGGGTCAGACATGGGGTGGTATGGAGAGGAGAGGAGTTCAGGGGGTCAGACGTGGGGTGGTATGGAGAGGACATGAGTACAGGGGGTCAGACATGGGGTTGTATGGAGAGGAGAGGAGTACAGGGGGTCAGACATGGGGTGGTATGGAGAGGAGAGGAGAGGAGTTCAGGGGGTCAGACATGCGGTGGTATGGAGATGAGAGGAGTACAGGGGTCAGACATTGGGTGGTATGGAAAGGAGAGGAGTTCAGGGGGTCAGACATGGGGTGGTATGAAGAGGAGATGAGTACAGGGGGTCAGACTTGGGGTGGTATGGAGAGGAGAGGAGATGAGTGCAGGGGGTCAGACATGGGTTGGTATGGAGAGGAGAGGAGTACAAAGGGTCAGGCATGGGGTGGTATGGAGAGGAGTACAGGGGGTCAAACATGGGGGGTTATGGAGAGGAGTACAGGGGGTCAGACATTGGGTGGTATGGAGAAGAGTACAGGGGGTCAGACATGGGGTGGTATGGAGACGAGAGGAGTACAGGGGGTCAGACATGGGTTGGTATGTAAAGGAGTACAGGGAGTCAGACATAGGGTGGTATGGAGAGGAGTACAGGGGCTCAGACATGGGGTGGTATGGAGAGGAGAGGAGTTCAGGGGGTTAGACATTGGGTGGAATGAAGAGGAGATGAGTACAGGGGGTCAGACTTGGGGTTGTATGGAGAGGAGAGGAGATGAGTGCAGGGGGTCAGACATGGGTTGGTATGGAGAGGAGAGGAGTACAATGGGTCAGACATGGTGTGGTATGAAGACGAGAGGAGTACAGGGGGTCAGACATGGTTTGGTATGGAGAGGAGTACAACCCTTACCCTAACCCTAACCCTAAGCCTATCCCTAACCGTAACCCCAACCCTAACCCTAACCCTAACCCTAACCCTATCCCTAACCCTAACCCTATCCCTAACCCTAACCCTAACCCTAACCCTATCCCTAACCCTAACCCTAACCCTATCCCTAACCCTAGACCTAGAGCTAACCCTAACCCTAGCCCTAACCCTAACCCTAACCCTAACCCTTACCCTATTCAAAACCCTAACCCTAACCCTAGCCCTATCCCTAACCCTAACCCTATCCCTAACCCTAACCCTATCCCTATCCCTAACCCTAACCCTATCCCTAACCCTATCCCTAACCCGAGCCCTATCCCTAACCCTAATCCTAACTCTAACCCTAGCCCTAACCCTAGCCCAAACCCTAACCCTATCCCTAACTCTAACCCTATAACCAGTGATGGAAGTAACTGCGTTAAAATAAACGGCGTTACTTAACGCAATTACTTTTGAGGGTAACGAGTAATCTACCAGATTACTCGTTCTCTCCCTGTAACGGCGCTGCCGCTACTTTCGGCTTGCTTACTGCAATTACATCTACTGCCACCAGATGGCAGTAGATGTAATTGTAATTCCCCCTCTCCTCTATGACCGCTGTCTGCAGTACAGGAAGTTGAAGAGGAGGAGACTCAGCGAAGGAGACACTCGGCAGATGATGATGGCTGCAGTGCAGAGGGGCGGAGATGACGGCTGTGGAGGCAGAGATGATGGCTGCGGAGGCGGAGATGACGGGGAGATGCAATGCTCTCGCAGAACCTGCCTGGCTACATATCCATGGAGGGTTCTGGAAACTATGGAGATGACTACAGCGGGCGGAGGCAGATCGTTTTTCATGCTATGGAGCTGTGGTATAGAGTACAGGGAGATGCACTGCTCTGGGGGGGGGGGGGGTCTAGTGGCTTCATATCCATGCAGGGTCCTGCAAACGTCAGGAGTTGGGGCTGCAGATGAGTGTGCATTGGGCCTGTTTAGTAGTGGGATGGGAGTTAGTTGCTGGATGGTGGATGGCAACCCCCAACTCCTGACGTTTGCAGGACCCTGCATGGATATGTAGCCACTAGCCCCCCCCCCCCCCCCAGAGCAGTGCATCTCCCTGTACTCCACACCGCAGCTCCATAGCATGAAAAACGATCTGCCTCCGCCCGCTGTAGTCATCTCCATAGTTTGCAGAACCCTCCATGGATATGTAGCCATGCAGGTTCTGCCAGAGCATTGCATCTCCCCGTCATCTCCGCCTCCGCAGCCATCTTCTCCGCCCCTCAGCAGCCATCATCTCATAATGGGTTAATCATATCAAGGTATATCGGGCTCGAGAGGCAGAGAGCACAGCGTGCCAGCCCCAGGAGGAGGACGGAGCCAGACGGACCCGGACAGTGTGCCAGTGCCTGCCAGGCCACACCACCTCCAGCAGCCAGCCCAGCACAGCAGGTACCAAAAAAAAACTCACAGTCAGTCAGGACTCAGACCCACACCGCCACCACCAGTGTGCCACACCGCCACCACCACCAGTGTTTCACACCGCAACCACCAGTGTTTCATACCGCCACCACCACCAGTGTGCCACACCGCCACCACCACCAGTGTGCCACACCGCCACCACCAGTGTTTCACACTGCCACCACCACCACCAGTGTGCCACACCGCCACCACCACCAGTGTTTCACACCGCCACCACCAGTGTGCCACACCGCCACCACCATTGTGCCACATCGCCACCACCAGTGATTCACACCGCCACCACCACCACCAGTGTGCCACACTGCCACCACCACCAGTGTGCCACACCGCCACCACCAGTGTGCCACACCGCCACCACCACCAGTGTTTCACACCGCAACCACCAGTGTTTCATACCGCCACCACCACCAGTGTGCCACACCGCCACCACCACCAGTGTGCCACACCGCCACCACCAGTGTTTCACACTGCCACCACCACCACCAGTGTGCCACACCGCCACCACCACCAGTGTTTCACACCGCCACCACCAGTGTGCCACACCGCCACCACCATTGTGCCACATCGCCACCACCAGTGATTCACACCGCCACCACCACCACCAGTGTGCCACACTGCCACCACCACCAGTGTGCCACACCGCCACCACCAGTGTGCCACACTGCCACCACTCGTGTGCCACACCACCAACAGCCAGCCACTCCAGGCAGCAGGTACCAAAAAACAAAATACACTTACTCACAGTCAGGAGGACTCAGGACTCAGACCCCCACAGTGTGCCACACCGCAACCACTATTAAAGATCTCATAGAACGTAATTGCATTATAGAATAGTAAAAAAAGTCGCAGTTACTTTTCTGAGTAACTAATTACTTTTTCAATGTGGTAACTGAGTCAGTAACTCAATTACTTTTTGGGAGAAGTAATTTGTAACTGTAACTAATTACTTTTTTAAAGTAAGATGACCAACACTGCCTATAACTAGCCCTAACCCTATCCCTAACCCTAACCCTATCCCTAACCCTAGCCCTATCCCTAACCCTAACCCTAGCCCCAACCCTAACCCTATCCCTAACCCTATCCCTAACCCTATCCCTAGCCCTAACCCTATCCCTAACCTTAACCCTATCCATAACCCTAACCCTATCCCTAACCCTAGCCCTATTCCTAACCCTAACCCTATCCCTATCCCTAACCCTAACCCTAACCCTAACCCTATCCCTATCCCTATCCCTAACCCTAACCCTAACCCTATCCCTAACCCTAACCCTAACCCTAACCCTATCCCTAACCCTGACCCTCTAACCCTCTAACCCTAATAACCCTACCCCTAACCCTAACCCTAACCCTATCCCTAACCCTAACCCTATTCCCTAACCCTATCCCTAACCCTATCCCTAACTCTATCCCTAACCCTAGCACTAACCCCAACCCTAGCCCTAACCCTAACCCTAAACCTATCCCTAAACCTATCCCTAACCGTATCCCTAAACCTATCCCTAACCCTTACCCTAACACTAGCCCTATCCCCAACCCTAACGCTAGCCCTAACCCTAACCCTAGCCCTAGCCCTAACCCTAACCCTAACCCTAGCCCTAGGGTTAGGGTGGTATGGAGAGGAGAGGAGTACAGGGGGTCAGACATGGGGTGGTATGAAGAGGAGATGAGTACAGGGGGTCAGACTTGGGGTGGTATAGAGAGGAGAGGAGATGAGTGCAGGGGGTCAGACATGGGTTGGTATGGAGAGGAGCGGAGTACAAAGGGTCAGGCATGGGGTGGTATAGAGAGGAGTTCAGGGAGTCAGACATGGGGTAGTATGGAGAGGAGAGGAGTACAGGGGGTCAGACATGGGGTGGTATGGAGAGGAGAGGAGTTCAGGGGTTCAGACAGGGGGTGGTATGGAGAGGAAATGAGTACAGGTGGTCAGACATGGGGTGGTATGGAGAGGAGAGGAGTACAGGGGGTCAGACATGGGGTGGTGTGGAGAGGAGAGGAGTTCAGGGAGTCAGACATGGGGTGGTATGGAGATGAGAGGAGTACAGGGGGTCCGACATGGGGTGGAATGGAAAGGAGAGGAGTTCAGGGGGTCAGGCATGGGGTGGTATGAAGAAGAGATGAGTACAGGGGGTCAGACTTGGGGTGGTATGGAGAGGAGAGGAGATGAGTGCAGGGGGTCATTAATGGGTTGGTATGGAGAGGATAGGAGTACAAAGGGTCAGGCATGGGGTGGTATGGAGAGGAGTACAGGGGGTCAAACATGGGATGGTATGGAGAGGAGTACAGGGGGTCAGACATGGGGTGGTATGGAGAAGAGTACAGGGGGTCAGAAATGGGGTGGTATGGAGATGAGAGGAGTACAGGGGGTCAGACATGGGGTGGTATGGAGAGGAGTACAGGGGGTCAGACATGGGGTGGTATGGAGAGGAGTACAGGGGCTCAGACATGGGGTGGTATGGAGAGGAGAGGAGTACAGGAAGTAAGACATGGGGTGGTATGGAGAGGAGTAAAGGGAATCAGACATGGGATGGTATGGAGAGGAGAGGAGTACAGGGGGTCAGACATGGGGTGGTATGGAAAGGAGAGGAGTTCATGGGGTGGTATGAAGAGGAGATGAGTACAGGGGGTCAGACTTGGGGTTGTATGGAGAGGAGAGGAGATGAGTGCAGTGGGTCAGACATGGGTTGGTATGGAGAGGAGAGGAGTACAAAGGGTCAGGCATGGGGTGGTATGGAGAGGAGTTCAGGGGGTCAGACATGGGGAGGTATGGAGAGGAGAGGAGTACAGGGGGTCAGATATGGGGTGGTGTGGAGAGGAGAGGAGTACAGGGGGTCAGACATGGGGTGGTGTGGAGAGGAGTACAGGGGGTCAGACATGGGGTGGTATGGAAAGGAGAGGAGATGAGTGCAGGGGGTCAGACATGGGGTGGTATGAAAAAGGAGATGAGTACAGGGGGTCAGACTTGGGGAGGTATGGAGAGGAGAGGAGAAGAGTGCAGGGGGTCAGACATGGGTTGGTATGGAGAGGAGAGGAGTACAAAGGGTCAGGCATGGGGTGGTATGGAGAGGAGTACAGGGGTCAAACATGGGGTGGTATGGAGAGGAGTACAGGGGCTCAGACATGGGGTGGTATGGAGAGGAGTACAGGGGGTCAAACATGGGGTGGCATGGAGAGGAGTACAGGGGGTCAGACATGGGGTGGTATGAAGATGAGAGGAGTACAGGGGCTCAGACATGGTTTGGTATGGAGAGGAGTACAACCCTTACCCTAACCCAAAGCCTATCCCTAACCCTAACACCAACCCTAACCCTAACCCTATCCCTAACCCTAACCCTAACCCTATCCCTAACACCCCAACCCTAGACCTAACACTAACCCTAACCCTAGCCCTAGCCCTAACCATACACCTAACCCTAACCCAATCCCTAACCCTATCCCTAACCCTAAACCTAGACCTAACCCTAACCCTAGCCCTAACCCTATCCCTAACCGTATCCCTATCCCTAACCCTAACCCTAACCCTAACCCTAACCCTATCCCTAACCCTATCCCTAGCCCTATCCCTAACCCTAACCCTAGCCATATCCCTATCCCTTTCCCTAACCCTAACCCTAACCCTAAACCTAACCCTAACCCTATCCCTAACCCTATCCCTAACCCTAACCCTATCCCTAACCCTATCCCTAACACCCCAACCCTAGACCTAACACTAACCCTATCCCTAGCCCTATCCCTAACCCTAACCCTAACCCTAGCCCTATCCCTAACCCTATCCCTAACATTAACCCTAATCCTAACCCTAACCCTAGCCCTTACCCTAACACTAGCCCTAACCCTATCCCTAACCCTATCCTAACCCTAAACCTATCCCTAACCCTATCCCTAACCCTAACCCTATCCCTAACCCTACCACTAACCCTATGCCTAACCCTATCCCTAACCCTCTAACCCTAACCCTCTAACCCTCTAACCCTAACCCTAATAACCCTAACCCTAACCCCATCCCAAACCCTAACACTATCCCTAACCCTAGCCCTAACCCTATCCCTAACCCTAACCCTATCCCTAACCCTAACCCTATCCCTAACCCTAACCCTATCCCTATCCCTAACCCTATTTGTAACCCTAGCCCTAAGGGGTCAAACATGGGGTGGTATGGAGAGGAGAGGAGTTCAGGGGGTCAAACATGGGGTGGTAAGGAGAGGAGAGGAGTACAGGGGGTCAGGCATGGGTTGGTATGGAGAGGAGTACAGGGGGTAAGACATGGGGTGGTATGGAGAGGAGTTCAGGGGGTCAGACATGGGGTGGTATGAAGAGGAGATGAGTACAGGGGGTCAGACTTGGGGTGGTATGGAGAGGAGAGGAAATGAGTGCAGGGGGTCAGACATGGGTAGGTATGGAGAGGAGAGGAGTACAAAGGGTCAGGCATGGGTTGGTATGGAGAGGAGTTCATGGGGTCAGACATGGGGTGGTATGGAGAGGAGAGGAGTACAGGGGGTCAGACATGGGGTGGTATGGAGAGGAGAGGAGTTCAGGGGGTCAGACATGGGGTGGTATGAAGATGAGAGGAGTACAGGGGCTCAGACATGGTTTGGTATGGAGAGGAGTACAACCCTTACCCTAACCCAAAGCCTATCCCTAACCCTAACACCAACCCTAACCCTAACCCTATCCCTAACCCTAACCCTAACCCTAACCCTATCCCTAACACCCCAACCCTAGACCTAACACTAACCCTAACCCTAGCCCTAGCCCTAACCATACACCTAACCCTAACCCAATCCCTAACCCTATCCCTAACCCTAAACCTAGACCTAACCCTAACCCTAGCCCTAACCCTATACCTAACCCTATCCCTAACCCTAACCCGATCCCTAACCCTATCCCTAACCCTAACCCTATCCCTAACCCTACCCTATCCCTAACCCTAACCCTATCCCTATCCCTAACCCTATCCCTAACCCTAACCTTAACCCTAATCCTAACCCTAGCCCTAACCCTAGCCCTAACCCTAACCCTATCCCTAGCCCTAACCCTATCCCTAACCCTATCCCTATCCCTAACCCTAACCCTAACCCTATCCCTAACCCTATCCCTAGCCCTATCCCTAACCCTAACCCTAGCCAAATCCCTATCCCTTTCCCTAACCCTAACCCTAAACCTAACCCTAACCCTATCCCTAACCCTATCCCTAACCCTAACCCTATCCCTAACCCTATCCCTAACACCCCAACCCTAGACCTAACACTAACCCTATCCCTAGCCCTATCCCTAACCCTAACCCTAACCCTAGCCCTATCCCTAACCCTATCCCTAACCCTAACATTAACCCTAATCCTAACCCTAACCCTAGCCCTTACCCTAACACTAGCCCTAACCCTATCCCTAACCCTATCCTAACCCTAAACCTATCCCTAACCCTATCCCTAACCCTAACCCTATCCCTAACCCTACCACTAACCCTAACCCTATGCCTAACCCTATCCCTAACCCTCTAACCCTAACCCTCTAACCCTCTAACCCTAACCCTAATAACCCTAACCCTAACCCCATCCCTAACCCTAACACTATCCCTAACCCTAGCCCTAACCCTATCCCTAACCCTAACCCTATCCCTAACCCTAACCCTATCCCTATCCCTAACCCTATTTGTAACCCTAGCCCTAAGGGGTCAAACATGGGGTGGTATGGAGAGGAGAGGAGTTCAGGGGGTCAGACATGGGGTGGTAAGGAGAGGAGAGGAGTACAGGGGGTCAGGCATGGGTTGGTATGGAGAGGAGTACAGGGGGTCAGACATGGGGTGGTATGGAGAGGAGTTCAGGGGGTCAGACATGGGGTGGTATGAAGAGGAGATGAGTACAGGGGGTCAGACTTGGGGTGGTATGGAGAGGAGAGGAAATGAGTGCAGGGGGTCAGACATGGGTAGGTATGGAGAGGAGAGGAGTACAAAGGGTCAGGCATCGGGTGGTATGGAGAGGAGTTCATGGGGTCAGACATGGGGTGGTATGGAGAGGAGAGGAGTACAGGGGGTCAGACATGGGGTGGTATGGAGAGGAGAGGAGTTCAGGGGGTCAGACATGGGGTGGTATGGAGAGGAGATGAGTACAGGGGGTCAGACATGGGGTTGAATGGAGAGGAGAGGAGTACAGGGGGTCAGACATGGAGTGGTATAGAGAGGAGAGGAGTTCAGGGGGTTAGACCTGCGGTGGTATGGAGATGAGAGGAGTACAGGGGTCAGACATTGGGTGGTATGGAAAGGAGAGGAGTTCAGGGGGTCAGACATGGGGTGGTATGAAGAGGAGATGAGTACAGGGGGTCAGACTTGGGGTGGTATGGAGAGGAGAGGAGATGAGTGCAGGGGGTCAGACATGGGTTGGTATGGAGAGGAGAGGAGAGGAGTACAAAGGGTCAGGCATGGGGTGGTATGGAGAGGAGTACAGGGGGTCAAACATGGGGGGGTATGGAGAGGAGTACAGGGGGTCAGACATTAGGAGGTATGGAGAAGAGTACAGGGGGTCAGACATGGGGTGGTATCGAGACGAGAGGAGTACAGGGGGTCAGACATGGGGTGGTATGGAGAGGAGTACAGGGAGTCAGACATAGGGTGGTATGGAGAGGAGTACAGGGGCTCAGACATGGGGTGGTATGGAGAGGAGAGGAGTTCAGGGGGTTAGACATTGGGTGGAATGAAGAGGAGATGAGTACAGGGGGTCAGACTTGGGGTTGTATGGAGAGGAGAGGAGATGAGTGCAGGGGGTCAAACATGGGTTGGTATGGAGAGGAGAGGAGTACAATGGGTCAGGCATGGGATGGTATGGAGAGGAGTACAGGGGGTCAAACATGGGGTGGTATGGAGAAGAGTACAGGGGGTCAGACATGGGGTGGTATGAAGAGGAGAGGAGTACAGGGGGTCAGACATGGGGTGGTATGAAGAGGAGATGAGTACAGGGGGTAAGACTTGGGGTGGTATGGAGAGGAGAGGAGATGAGTGCAGGGGGTCAGACATGGGTTGGTATGGAGAGGAGAGAAGTACAAAGGGTCAGGCATGGGGTGGTATGTAGAGGAGAGGAGTACAGGGGTCAGACATGGGTTGGTATAGAGAGGAAAGGAGTACAGGGGGTCAGACATGGTTTGGTATGGATAGGAGTACAACCCTAACCCTATCCCTAACCCTATCCCTAACCTTATCCCTAACCCTAACTAGAGATGTACCGAACGGTTCGCCGGCGAACGGTTCCCGGCGAACTTCGAACGTTCGCCGCTGCGTGCGAACATATGCGAAGTTCAGTCCGCCTCCTATACATCATCATTGAGGCAAACTTTGACCCTGAACATCACAGTCAGCAGACACATTCCAGGCCAATCAGCATACCTCCCTCCCACACCCTCCCACCTCCTATAAATAAGCAAGGGCAGCATCCATCTTAGATCATTTCTGTGTTACTGAGAGCAGGGAAAGTGCTGGTGCTGCTGCTGCTGTTATAGCTAGGGACAGTTCCCGGTCTTGTTAGCCAGTGTTCTTGGTACACTCCTGCTGTAAGGACAGCACCCCAAAAAGCCCTTCCTAGGGCTGGTATTTGAGGTTTTTTTTTGGATATATATATATATAGATATATCTATTGTCCCCAAAAGCCCTTTTGAGGGCTGGTATTTGTGTAATTTTTTTTGTTCTGTGATATATATATATATATATATATATATATATTGTCCCCAAAAGTCCCTTTGAGGGCTGGTATTTGAGTATTTTTTTAATATATATATATATATATATATATATATATATATATGTAGCATGTCCAGAACCAGAAAAAAAAGATCATATAGGTGTAAAAGGGGTTCCCACCATCCCTGCTCTACTGAAAAATTATATAGTATAGAAAAATAAGCCGCGCTGCATGAAGTGGGTAAACAAAAAATTAATGTCCAAACAAAAATCAATGTCCCATATAACAACTTGATTGACGCTGAAAACATAGGTCACACTCCACGGTCTCTGTAGGAAATGTGCTTACCGGATAACCACTAAAGATATGCAAATTCATATGCTGAGATATGGTCACAGATCCGGGAGATGGGAGTTGTCAGAGTCCTCAGCGAATAACGTGTATAATATGCAAAAGAAAAAAACTTACATAGTGTGATACCGTAATTTAAATAAATTCCACCACCAATAAGGAATCCCTATCAATCGTGCAGCAGCTCACCAAATGAATAATGAGTAAAACGTGAATAATCCAGTGTGAGAAGAGGAATGTGGAACAAACCACCACCAATTGTGAAGCCTCTTACCGAAAAAATAGGTCAAATGAGCAAATAGATAAATCCAGATCGCCAAGAAACCAGAAACGTCACTCAAAGCCCTATTAGCCTCTTACCAGATGACAAATAATCCAAGCAGTAGATTTAGTAACGCTTGCCCATCATGTATGAAGCTCCGGGACCAACAGCATCAATGGTGTTGACTAGAAACTCAGTGCCAAGATGTAGCCCGAGTAAAAGAAAAACCGCTAATAGTGTAATAAAATAATGACTGATTTATTTAATAAAGGAAAGAAACACTCACAAGCTTAGTAGATAAAAACGCGATGGATGGGAGCCACCGGCCGGACGGCAAAGCGCATCCGCTCCTACGATAACTTCCGGGATGACGTCAGCACGCCGCGACCTTTGATAACGTCTTCTTGGACGAAACGCCGTCAGGTCGCGGCGTGCTGACGTCATCCCGGAAGTTATCGTAGGAGCGGATGCGCTTTGCCGTCCGGCCGGTGGCTCCCATCCATCGCGTTTTTATCTACTAAGCTTGTGAGTGTTTCTTTCCTTTATTAAATAAATCAGTCATTATTTTATTACACTATTAGCGGTTTTTCTTTTACTCGGGCTACATCTTGGCACTGAGTTTCTAGTCAACACCATTGATGCTGTTGGTCCCGGAGCTTCATACATGATGGGCAAGCGTTACTAAATCTACTGCTTGGATTATTTGTCATCTGGTAAGAGGCTAATAGGGCTTTGAGTGACGTTTCTGGTTTCTTGGCGATCTGGATTTATCTATTTGCTCATTTGACCTATTTTTTCGGTAAGAGGCTTCACAATTGGTGGTGGTTTGTTCCACATTCCTCTTCTCACACTGGATTATTCACGTTTTACTCATTATTCATTTGGTGAGCTGCTGCACGATTGATAGGGATTCCTTATTGGTGGTGGAATTTATTTAAATTACGGTATCACACTATGTAAGTTTTTTTCTTTTGCATATTATACACGTTATTCGCTGAGGACTCTGACAACTCCCATCTCCCGGATCTGTGACCATATCTCAGCATATGAATTTGCATATCTTTAGTGGTTATCCGGTAAGCACATTTCCTACAGAGACTGTGGAGTGTGACCTATGTTTTCAGCGTCAATCAAGTTGTTATATGGGACATTGATTTTTGTTTGGACATTAATTTTTTGTTTACCCACTTCACGCAGCGCGGCTTATTTTTCTATACATTATCTGAGGGTGTGGTCGCACTTGAAGTCGCTGCTCTTTTTATATTATTCACTTTAGCGCGGTTATTTTTTTCTTTTTTATTCTACTGAAAAATTATCTTTTTTTCTGGTTCTGGACATGCTACAGAGCTGAAACTTCACAGGTACACTATTTAGACCCCCTAGACACTATATCACACAAAAAAGTTCTTAAAAATTGTCATTTTTGATAGAGAGCCAATTATTGGAAAAAAAAAAAAACTTAACAAAAAAAAAATTTCTTTGGATTTATTGTCTGGGGGGTCTAAAAAGTGTATCTGTGAAGTTTCAGCTCTGTAGCATGTCCAGAACGAGAAAAAAAAATAGAATCAGGGTTAGGGCTAGGGTTAGGGTTAGGGTTAGGGTCAGGGCTAAGGTTAGGGTTATTTTTAGTGCTTAGGGTTAGAGTTAGAGGGGTAGGGGTAGGGCTACTAACTCTAACCCTAAGTATCTCACCGTAACCCTAACCCTAGCCCCTAACACTAAACCTAACCCTAACCCTCTAACCATAACCCTAACCCTCTAACCTTAACCCTAACTCTCTAAGCCTAGCCATAAAAATAACCCTAAACCTAACCCTAACCCTAACCCTAGCCCTAACCCTAACCCTAGCCCTAACCCTAGCCCTAACCCTAACCCTAGCCCTAACCCTAATTCGTAGTTTTTTCTGGTTCCGGACATGCTACAGAGCTGAAACTACACAGGTACACTTTTTAGACCCCCCAGATGCTAAATCCAAAGAAATTTTTTATTTTTATTTTTTTTTAATTTTTCCAATAATTGGCTCTCTATCAAAAAATTACAATTTTTAAGAACTTTTTTTTGTGTGATCCCTCTCCGGCATGCCACAGTCCAGGTGTTTGTCCCCTTGAAACAACTTTTCCATTACTATTGTGGCCAGAAAGAGTCCCTGTGGGTTTTAAAATTCGCCTGCCTATTAAAGTCTAAGGCGGTTCGCAATGTTCGCCGGTTCGCGAACATTCGCCGATGTTCGCGTTCGCCGTTCGCGAACAGCAAATTTTATGTTCGCGACATCACTAACAGTAACCCTATCCCTAACCCTATCCCTAACCCTAACCCTAACCCTATCCCTAACCCTATCCCTAACCCTATCCCTATCCCTAACCCTATCACTAACCCTACTCCTAACACTAACCCTATCCCTAAACCTAACCCTACACCTCACCCTAACCCTAGTCCTAACCCTGCACCTAACCCTATCCCTAACCCTAACCCCAACCCTAATCCTACACCTAACTCTAACGCTAACCCTATCCCTAACCCTAACCCTATCCATAACCCTAACCCTAACCCTAAACCTAACCCTAACCCTAGACCTAACCCTAACCCTAGCCCTAACCCTAGCCCTAACCCTAGCCCTAGCCATAGCCCTAACCCTAGACCTAACCCTAACCCTATCCCTGACCCTAACCCTAACCCTATCCCTAACCCTATCCCTAACCCTATCCCTAACCCTATCCCTAACCCTATTGCTAACCCTAACCCTATCCTAAACCCTATTGCTAACCCTAACTCTATCCATAACCCTAACCCTAATCCTAACCCTAGACCTAACCCTAACCCTAGCCCTAACCCTATACCTAACCCTAACCCTATCCCTAAGCCTATCCCTAACCCTAACCCCAACCCTAACCCTAGACGTAACCCTAACCCTATCCCTAACCCTAACCCCAACCCTAACCCTAGACGTAACCCTAACCCTATCCCTAACCCTAACCCTAAACCTAACCCTAGACTTAACCCTATCCCTAATCCTAACCCTAACCAAAACCCTAGCCCTAGCCCTAGCCCTAACCCTATACCTAACCCTATCCCTAACCCTAACCCTAACCCTAGACCTATCCCTAACCCTATCCCTAACCCTAACACTAACCCTAACCCTATAACCCTAAACCTAACCCTAACCCTTACCCTATCCCTATCCCTAATCCTAACCCTATCCCTAAACCTAACCCTATCCCTAACCCTAACCCTATCCCTAACCCTAACCCTATCAATAACCCTTACCCAAACCCTCGAACTAACCCTAGCCCTAATCCTATCCCTAACCCTATCCCTAACCCTATCCCTAACCCTAACCCTATCCCTAACCCTATCCCTAATCCTAACCCTAACCCTATCTTTAACCCTAACCCTATCCCTAGCCCTAACCCTAACCCTATCCCTAACCCTAACCCTAACCCTATCCCTAACCCTATCCCTAACACTAACCCTAACCCTAAACCTAACCCTTACCCTATCCCTAATCCTAACCCTATCCCTAAACCTAACCCTATCCCTAACCCTAACCCTAACCATAACCCTAACCCTAACCCTAACCCTAACCCTATCCCTATCCCTAACCCTAGACCTAACCATAACCCTATCCCTAACCCTTACCCTATCCAAAACCCTAAACCTATCCCTAACCCTAGCCCTAACCCTAACCCTAGCCCTATTCCTCTCCCTAACCCTAACCCTAGACCTATCCCTAACCCTAACCCTATCCCTAACCCTAACCCTATTCCTAACCCTAACCCTATCCCTAATCCTAACCCTATCCCTAAGCCTAACCCTATCCCTAAGCCTAACCCTATCCCTAACCCTAACCCTAACCCTAGACCTATCCCTAACCCTAACCCTATCCCTAACCCTAACCCTAACCCTAACCCTATCCCTAATCCTCACCCTATCCCTAAGCCTAACCCTATCCCTATCCCTATCCCGAACCCTAACCCTAACCCTTTCCCTAACCCTAGACCTAACCCTAACCCTAGTCCTAACCCTATCCCTAACCCTATCCCTAACCCTATCCCTAACCCTAACCCTATCCCTAACCCTATCCCCAACCCTTACCCTATCCCTAACCCTAACCCTATCCCTAACCCTAACCCTAACCCTATCCCTAACCCTATCCCTAACCCTAGACCTAACCCTAGACCTAACCCTAACCCTAGCCCTAACCCTATCCCTAACCCTTACCCTATCCAAAACCCTAAACCTATCCCTAACCCTAACCCTAACCCAATCCCTAACCCTATGGCTCACTGTAACGGAACCGTCGACCCACACCATGCTTGTGGTCTTACGACAGTATACGGCTTCCTCCAGTCTGGACATATAGAGATATTCCAGCCGCCCCCATACAAAAATTAGCCTGAACCCTAACCCTAACCCTATCCCTAACCCTAACCCTATCCCTAACCCTATCCCTAATCCTAACCCTAACCCTATCCTTAACCCTAACCCTATCCCTAGCCCTAACCCTAACCCTAACCCTATCCCTATCCCTAACCCTAACCCTATCCCTAACCCTATCCCTAACACTAACCCTAAACCTAACCCTATCCCTAACCCTAACCCTATCCCTAACCCTATCCTTAACCCTAGACCTAACCATAACCCTATCCCTAACCCTTACCCTATCCAAAACCCTAAACCTATCCCTAACTCTAGCCCTAACCCTAGCCCTATTCCTCTCCCTAACCCTAGACCTATCCCTAACCCTAACCCTATCCCTAACCCTATCCCTAACCCTATCCCTAACCCTAACCCTAACCCTAACCCTATCCCTAACCCTAACCCTAACCCTAACCCTATCCCTAATCCTAACCCTATCCCTAAGCCTAACCCTATCCCTAAGCCTAACCCTATCCCTAACCCTAACCCTAGACCTATCCCTAACCCTAACCCTATCCCTATCCCTAACCCTAACCCTAACCCTAACTCTATCCCTAATCCTCACCCTATCCCTAAGCCTAACCCTATCCCTATCCCTAACCCTATCCCGAACCCTAACCCTAACCCTAACCCTTTCCCTAACCCTAACCCTAGACCTAACCCTAGCCCTAACCCTATCCCTAACCCTATCCCTAACCCTAACCCTATCCCTAACTATATCCCTAACCCTAACCCTATCCATAACCCTAACCCTAACCCTATCCCTATCCCTAACCCTATGCCTAACCCTAACCCTAACCCTATCCCTAACCCTAACCCTAACCCTAGACCTAACCCTAACCCTAGCCCTAACCCTAACCCTTACCCTATCCAAAACCCTAAACCTATCCCTAACCCTAACCCTAGCCCTATCCCTAACCCTAACCCTATCCCTAACCCTATCCCTAACCCTAACCCTATCCCTATCCCTAACCCTAACTCTAACCCTATCCCTAACCCTATTGCTAACTGTAACGGAACCGTCGACCCACACCATGCTTGTGGTCTTACGACAGTATACGGCTTCCTCCAGTCTGGACATATAGAGATATTCCAGCCGCCCCCATACAAAAATTAGCCTGAACCCTAACCCTAACCCTATCCCTATCCCTATCCCTATCCCTAACCCTAACCCTAACCCTAACCCTATCCCTAACCCTATCCCTAATCCTAACCCAACCCTATCCTTAACCCTAACCCTATCCCTATCCCTAGCCCTAACCCTAACCCTATCCCTAACCCTAACCCTATCCCTAACCCTATCCCTAACCCTAGCCCTAATCCTATCCCTAACCCTATCCCTAACCCTATCCCTAACCCTAACCCTATTCCTAATCCTAACCCTAACCCTATCCTTAACCCTAACCCTATCCCTATCCCTAGCCCTAACACTAACCCTAACCCTAACCCTATCCCTAACCCTAACCCTATCCCTAACCCTATCCCTAACCCTATCCCTAACCCTAACACTAACCCTAACCCTAAACCTAACCCTTACCCTATCCCTAATCCTAACCCTATCCCTAAACCTAACCCTATCCCTAACCCTAACCCTATCCCTAACCATAACCCTAACCCTATCCCTAACCCTAACCCTAGACCTAACCCTAACCCTAGCCCTAACCCTAACCCTATCCCTAACCCTATCCCTAACCCTAACCCTATCCCTAACCCTAACCCTATCCCTAACCCTATCCCTAACCCTAGACCTAACCATAACCCTATCCCTAACCCTTACCCTATCCAAAACCATAACCCTAACCCTATCCCTAACCCTAACCCTAGACCTAACCCTAACCCTAGCCCTAACCCTATCCCTAACCCTATCCCTAACCATAACCCTAACCCTATCCCTAACCCTAACCCTAGACCTAACCCTAACCCTAACCCTAACCCTAGCCCTAACCCTATCCCTAACCCTAGACCTAACCATAACCCTATCCCTAACCCTTACCCTATCCAAAACCATAACCCTAACCCTATCCCTAACCCTAACCCTAGACCTAACCCTAGCCCTAACCCTATCCCTAACCCTAACCCTATCCCTAAGCATAACCCTAACCCTATCCCTAACCCTAACCCTAGACCTAACCCTAACCCTAGCCCTAACCCTATCCCTAACCCTATCCCTAACCCTATCCCTAACCCTAAACCTAACCCTATCCCTATCCCTAACCCTAACCCTATCCCTAACCCTAGACCTAACTATAACCCTATCCCTAACCCTAACCATAACCCTAACCCTATCCCTAACCCTAACCCTAGACCTAACCCTAGCCCTAACCCTATTCCTAACCCTATCCCTAACCCTAACCCTATCCCTAACCCTAACCCTATCCCTAACCCTATCCCTAACCATAACCCTATCCCTAACCCTTACCCTATCCAAAACCTCTAACCCTAGCCCTAACCCTAACCCTTTCCCTAATCCTCACCCTATCCCTAAGCCTAACCCTATCCCTATCCCTAACCCTAGACCTAACCCTAGCCCTAACCCTATCCCTAACCCTATCCCTAACCCTAACCCTATCCCTAACTATATCCCTAACCCTAACCCTATCCATAACCCTATCCCTAACCCTAACCCTATCCCTATCCCTAACCCTATGCCTAACCCTAACCCTAACCCTATCCCTAACCCTAACCCTAACCCTAGACCTAACCCTAACCCTAGCCCTAACCCTAACCCTTACCCTATCCAAAACCCTAAACCTATCCCTAACCCTAACCCTAGCCCTATCCCTAACCCTAACCCTATCCCTAACCCTATCCCTAACCCTAACCCTATCCCTATCCCTAACCCTAACTCTAACCCTATCCCTAACCCTATTGCTAACTGTAACGGAACCGTCGACCCACACCATGCTTGTGGTCTTACGACAGTATACGGCTTCCTCCAGTCTGGACATATAGAGATATTCCAGCCGCCCCCATACAAAAATTAGCCTGAACCCTAACCCTAACCCTATCCCTATCCCTATCCCTATCCCTAACCCTAACCCTAACCCTAACCCTATCCCTAACCCTATCCCTAATCCTAACCCAACCCTATCCTTAACCCTAACCCTATCCCTATCCCTAGCCCTAACCCTAACCCTATCCCTAACCCTAACCCTATCCCTAACCCTATCCCTAACCCTAGCCCTAATCCTATCCCTAACCCTATCCCTAACCCTATCCCTAACCCTAACCCTATTCCTAATCCTAACCCTAACCCTATCCTTAACCCTAACCCTATCCCTATCCCTAGCCCTAACACTAACCCTAACCCTAACCCTATCCCTAACCCTAACCCTATCCCTAACCCTATCCCTAACCCTATCCCTAACCCTAACACTAACCCTAACCCTAAACCTAACCCTTACCCTATCCCTAATCCTAACCCTATCCCTAAACCTAACCCTATCCCTAACCCTAACCCTATCCCTAACCATAACCCTAACCCTATCCCTAACCCTAACCCTAGACCTAACCCTAACCCTAGCCCTAACCCTAACCCTATCCCTAACCCTATCCCTAACCCTAACCCTATCCCTAACCCTAACCCTATCCCTAACCCTATCCCTAACCCTAGACCTAACCATAACCCTATCCCTAACCCTTACCCTATCCAAAACCATAACCCTAACCCTATCCCTAACCCTAACCCTAGACCTAACCCTAACCCTAGCCCTAACCCTATCCCTAACCCTATCCCTAACCATAACCCTAACCCTATCCCTAACCCTAACCCTAGACCTAACCCTAACCCTAACCCTAACCCTAGCCCTAACCCTATCCCTAACCCTAGACCTAACCATAACCCTATCCCTAACCCTTACCCTATCCAAAACCATAACCCTAACCCTATCCCTAACCCTAACCCTAGACCTAACCCTAGCCCTAACCCTATCCCTAACCCTAACCCTATCCCTAAGCATAACCCTAACCCTATCCCTAACCCTAACCCTAGACCTAACCCTAACCCTAGCCCTAACCCTATCCCTAACCCTATCCCTAACCCTATCCCTAACCCTAAACCTAACCCTATCCCTATCCCTAACCCTAACCCTATCCCTAACCCTAGACCTAACTATAACCCTATCCCTAACCCTAACCATAACCCTAACCCTATCCCTAACCCTAACCCTAGACCTAACCCTAGCCCTAACCCTATTCCTAACCCTATCCCTAACCCTAACCCTATCCCTAACCCTAACCCTATCCCTAACCCTATCCCTAACCATAACCCTATCCCTAACCCTTACCCTATCCAAAACCTCTAACCCTAGCCCTAACCCTAACCCTTTCCCTAATCCTCACCCTATCCCTAAGCCTAACCCTATCCCTATCCCTAACCCTATCCTGAACCCTAACCCTACCCCTTTCCCTAACCCTAACCCTAGACCTAACCCTAACCCTATCCCTAACCCTAACCCTATCCCTAACCCTATCCCTAACCCTATCCCTAACCCTATCCCTAACCCTAACCCTATCCCTAACCCTATCCCTAACCCTAGACCTAACCCTAACCCTAGCCCTAACCCTATCCCTAACCCTTACCCTATCCAAAACCCTAAACCTACCCCTAACCCTAACCATATCCCTAACCCTAACCCTATCCCTAACCCTAACCCTAACCCTATTATTATTCCTATCCCTATCCCTATCCCTAACTCTATTGCTAACTGTAACGGAACCGTCGACCCACACCGTGCTTGTGGTCTTACGACAGTATTCGGCTTCCTCCAGTCTGGACATATAGAGATATTCCAGCCGCCCCCATACAAAAATTAGCCTGAACTTAGCTTGTATGTCTCTGAAAGCAACTAACTCCTTTATTAAAACAAGTAGCAGACTTTTATACACTTGAGAAGCATGACAGTCACTACATGAACAATGACCTGAATATTTACATAAAAACATCACACAATGAATAGCTAACGAGGTACAGCTGACTCATGGCTAATCCCATCTAGACAAGGTTATCATTCACATGCTAATTAGCTCAGCTTAAGTCAGCCTGGAAGCCCAGACTGCCGGCATCAAAGGTAAAACAAAATATAATATACATATCATAGTGTAAATACTGAGAACCCACAGTAAACAATAGCAGAGCAAATCAGCATAATTTACAATCCATGGAAGATAGGTGTTTGAGCTGATGACATGCATCTGTCACAAGTCTGATCAACTGAAGCAGTCCAAACCATCAATTTATCTGTCACATAGTTTTTTCACTGTCAGTGACGGTGCGTACCGTCACATATCTTCCCCCCAAAGGTTGACGAACCAGGTACCAGACCCCCAACTGGTCTGTGCCTGAGTTTGTCGGGTAACACGTCCCAAAGTGTCAATCCATCATGGCAGCTTCCTTGACAAAGTTCCACATAGCTTGTAAGTTTGTCCTGGCAAGGCGCATGGAGCTCTCGTAGCCGATCAGTCTGTGGAAGTCTGGTTTGGGCAGGCCAGACTGGGCTTTTTGGTCACCCTGTGTCCCTAAAAGACACAGGGTGACTTACACATAAGAAGTGCCTAGGGGGTTGAGAGAGGTATTTCCCAACCTCTCTAAGGTAAGCTGTGTTCCAAGGGCCCCTCAACCAAAGTGACTACCGTCACATCTCTCTGCTTCCGGAAGGAGACTAACACAGGAGGGGACATCAAACGGGTTGACCTTGAAGGTAGTCTGTAGTTCCAGCCCCCCAATGTCTATACCCACACAGTACCCCAAGCAAATTGTCCCAAAGGGAGCATTACTCACCCAACCAACCTCTGCCTCTCTCGCAGAACATACCCTCTGTAGGGAAGAAGCGTGGACTGGTCCTTCTCCCTGGAGTCCTTTCAGCTGCTGGAGAGAAGACAGGGTGGCTGGGTTCACTCCCTCGTGCTATTGGGGACCTGGGCCAACTGCCCAGCATCCCTGGGATATAGAGGTGGAGACCGCAGTCCCATCCACTATCACAGGAACTCCATCTTTTGTACATTGAGGGCAGAGACCAGCCGCACTCTGTCCAGTTGTCAGCGCTTCAGCTGGAGAAATTTCTTGTAACTCCACAGATGCTGCTGGCAGGAAATCCCAGGTCCCTGTCATTGGTGTAGCAGAAATGTCAGCTGCCTCTTCTCTCAGGGAGGCTGAAGCTGCTGTTGGTGTTGGGTAGAGCTCAGTGATGTTAGGCCCTGATGCCAGCTGTTCTTTATCCAGCGGCTGATAAGATGCATTCCTCCATCCAAGCTCGTCCTGTGCAGAAACAGGTTCGTCAAGGTGAATCAGCACTTGCTGCATCCGCCATAAGACCTCCGCATCCAAAACCGTGGGTGCAGGTGAGGAAAGCACACTATTACTGTGCCACATTGTCAATTCTTCAGTCAGGATTTCTGGACTGTCAGCTGGTACTTCTGGGTATTCCCAGGCAAGGGGAGCCCAGGCCCGGCGCTGAGCAGAGTCTAGCAGCCGTCTGTAGGTGATCTCCAGTTCCCATTCCTGATTGGCTAGAAATTCCAAATCTTCCAGTGCCCAGTGCACGTCCAAGACATTCAGCATCTGTTCTCTGTATTCTAAGATTTCCTCCAAACGCCACTCCAAATCTCTCCCAAAGTCAGGGTCCTCAGACAGCCTCTCTAATAACAGCCCCAGGCCGCCGTAGCAAAAGCCTTCCGTTGGGCTGTCGTCTGCTGTCCATGGGCACACTTGGGTTACGTACCAGCGGAGGGCTCTATAGCTCTCATCCAACCGCATCTCCACCTGGACAATCCTGCTTAACTCAGCTTTCCATTCCTTATGTGGTAATCTCCCCAAAAACACCATTCGCACTTCGTACTGCGACAAGTACCTTTCCTGGAAGGAGGGGAGGATTTTTCCCTGGTGTCGCTGCTCACTAGGGATGATCGAACGGTTCGGGTCGACCATCGGTTCGGCCCGAACATTGGGTGTTCGAGGTTCGGCCGAATTTAGAACTTTTTGCCCAAAAAGTTCGGAATTCGGCAACCAGAACCGACCAAAATGCAATGGGACAGGAAATGGGCTTTAAAAGCCAGTGATTGGACCAGAACCATCAGTAAAAGCCAAATGAGGGGCAGGAGAATGGTAGGAATGTGATTGGAGTGACTAGAGGGTCCATAGTCCAATCATTAGTGAATACGCCCCCAAGTATATAAGATCGCCCCCGCCAAATTCCTAGCATTCTTGTACGGGACATGAAAGAGAGTGGAATGCTGTTCTGTTCTAATGTGTTACAAAGTGTCATTTAGCTATTTTTAGTGTGAGGAAAGGGGTATCTAGTGTAGTTAGAGTGCTCCTTTTACACTTTAGTTAGCTTCAAAAATTTAGTTTCTGTAGGGAAAGTGTTAAGTGTAAGGGGACCGTAGTGTAGTGTAGGGTTAACTGGCAGTGACTGCTATGGAAGGGTGACAAAACCCCTCCATAGCAGGGTGACCGCTATAGAGAAATGATCATTTCTCTGAGTTGCTTCGGCACAGGAATATGGCTACTCACCAGCCAAGCATTTTTAATGCTGCAGGGGCTGCCACTGCCAGTGCTTTTTTGAGGACATGTTTGATGTCAGACATGACATCTGAACATGTGTATAGGTGGTATATATACACATATATGTCTGTAAATATATACCCCTAGACATATATAGGTGTGATAGTAGCAGAAATATATGCTTGCGCTAATGAAATCATTTATACTGATATATTTCTGCTACTATCACACCTATATATGTCTAGGTGTATATATACAGACATATATGTGTATATATACCACTATACACAACTTCAGATGTTTTGCCTGCCTCAAAAGAACCCAAAAAAATGCCAAAAAAAACGCTAGCGTCAAAAAAAAAAAAATGCCCAGGTGTGTTTTTGCTGGCATTTTTTGGGGGTTTTTGGAGGCAGGCAAAACATCTGAACTTGTGTATAGTGGTGTATATACACACATACATATATTTATATACACACCTAGACATATATAGGTGTGATAGTAGCAGAAATATATGCTTGCGCTAATGAAATCATTTATACTGATATATTTCTGCTACTATCACACCTATATATGTCTAGGTGTATATATACAGACATATATGTGTATATATACCACTTGTAACAGGAAGTCAGCTAAATCTGGGAATGTAGTCACAGGAAGGAGATACATTTCTACCTGATTTAGAAAGTCTATTAATTAATTTAGGGTGTTGGCTACAGAGCTAGCCAGCAGGAAGTTGAAAGGCCTTCACCTGTTCAGAATGAGGGAGTTAAGGCTCTATAATTTGTTCAGAGAAATTCCTATTGTTTGCTGCCTCCAGAAGCTGCATCCTGAAGCCATGTGGGCTGGGAGCAGGAGGACAGTCAGCGTGTGCCTCCCGACAGGATGTGTGGGCCTGGGAGAAGACCCCCCGGAGTGATGTGTGCCCGGGACGGTAACCAAGGGTGAATACGTCTCAAAGGTGAGAAGACGAACTGTTGATGTGAAAGAAACAAAAGGACTGTGTTGCCCTGTGAGGCTATTATAAAAGGACTATTGAGTGTCCGCTGTAGGACAAGGAAGTCTGCCCGACGGTAGGTTGGAGACAGACACTTAGGCAGGTTCCAGTTGTGAGAAGGTAGCCGCCCACAGAGGCAAGGATTTATTTTCTGTTTTATTTTATTTTGGATGTTTTGCTGCATACAGCCTGGTGAAGAAAACACCATTTAATAAACCACACTGTTTGTTTGCAAGCACTTGTCGGCTACCTCTCTGGGAAAACGCACCCCCCAAGGGGTCATCCACACCCGCCACCGAGCTAATCCCTCACACACTATACACAAGTTCAGATGTTTTGCCTGCCTCAAAAGAACCCAAAAAAATGCCAAAAAAAACGCTAGCGTCAAAAAAAAAAAAAATGCCCAGGTGTGTTTTTGCTGGCATTTTTTGGGGGTTTTTGGAGGCAGGCAAAACATCTGAACTTGTGTATAGTGGTGTATATACACACATACATATATTTATATACACACCTAGACATATATAGGTGTGATAGTAGCAGAAATATATGCTTGCGCTAATGAAATCATTTACACTAATATGTTTCTGCTACTATCACACCTATATATGTCTAGGTGTGTATAAACATATAAGTATGTGTGTATATATACCACTATAGACAAGTTCAGATGTTTTGCCTGCCTCAAAAGAACCCAAAAAAATGCCAAAAAAAACGCTAGCGTAAAAAAAAAATGCCCAGGTGTGTTTTTGCTGGCATTTTTTGGGGGTTTTTGGAGGCAGGCAAAACATCAGAACTTGTGCACAGTACCACTATACACAAGTTCAGATGTTTTTCCTGACTGCAAAGAACCCAAAAAAATGCCTGCTATTAAACCGGCAAGGTGTTACAGCAGCAAAGCCAACCTCCTGTGCTGAAAGTGTTCTAATACAAACAATTTTTTTTTATGGTTCTGGACATGCTACAGAGCTGAAACTTCACATGTACACTTTTTAGACCCCCCAGATACGAAATCCAAAGTAAAAATCCAAAAATCTCTTTTTTTTAAAATTTTTTTTCAATAATTGGCTTTTTTATCAAAAATGACAATTTTTAAGAACTTTTTTTGTGTGATTTTGTGTCTGGGGGGTCTAAAAGGTGTACCTGTGAAGTTTTAGCTCTGTAGCATGTCCAGAACCAGAAAAAGATCATATAGGTGTAAAAGGAGGGTCCCACATCACTGTTCTACTGAAAAATTATCTTTTTTTTTTTCATGGTTCTGGACATGCTACAGAGCTGAAAATTCACATGCACACATTTTAGACCCCCCCCAGATACTAAATCCAAAGTCAAAATCAAAAAATCTCTCTTTTTTTTTTTTTCAATAATTGGCTTTTTGTATAAAAAATGACAATTTTTAAGAACTTTTTTTTGTGTGATTAATAGTTAATGGGGCATGACCCAGAACCCTAGGCACTTTTTAGGGGCATTTATTGGGTTTTAGGGCTTAAAAATGGTGTTTTTTGAATACCGAAGTTCGGGTCACATTGATTTCAATGGGGTTCTGAAATCCAGGCCGAACTTTCGGGAAGTTCGGATGTTCTGGCCGAACCGAACTTTTCAAAAGTTCAATCATCCTTACTGCTCACGAGTAGGGTTGAGCGAACATGGACTGTATTATTCGTGTTCGTACCGAATAATTGGATTTTTGTTACCCGAACACGGACCCGAAAACTATCCTGTATGTTCGGGTAAAAATCCGTGTTTGGTCATTTTATTTCCGGGTTTTGCATGCATTGGCGCGCTTTTCATGGCGGGCTTTCAACAGCCAATCAACAAGCGTTTAACTGGTGTGCCTAAGCCATCCCAGCCATGTCTACAAATGTATTAGTAGCTGTGATTGGCCGTCTGAAGCATGTGACCAAGTCTTTATAAGTTCGAGGCAGCGCCGCTGCGGCGTCATTCTGCTGTTTAGTAGAGATGTATAGAACTGTTCGCCGGCGAACAGTTCCCGGCGAACTTAGCATGTTCGCGTTCGCCGCTGCCGGCGAACATATGCGATGTTCGGTTCGCCCCCCATAAGACATCATTGAGGCAAACTTTGACCCTGAACTTTACAGTCAGCAGACACATTTCCAGCCAATCAGCATACCTCCCTCCCACACCCTCCCACCTCCTATAAATAAGCAAGGGCAGCATCCATCTTAGATCATTCTGAAGCAGTGTGTGTAGTGAGAGTAGGGAGAGAGCTGCTGCTGCTGCTGCTGCTGCTGCTGCTGTTAAGCTAGGGACAGTTAGTCAGTGTTCCTGGTCTTGCAGTGTTCTTGGTCCACTACTGCTGTAATATCAGCACCCCAAAAAGCCCTTCTAAGGGCTGGTATTTGTGTTTTTTTTTTTTTATATATATATATATATATATATATATATATATATATATATATCTAGCGTCCCCAAAAGCCCTTTTAAGGGCTGGTAATTGAGTTGTTTCTTCTTATATATATATATCTATATCTATCTAGTGTCCCCAAAAGCCCTTTTAAGGGCTGGTAATTGAGGATTTTTTTTATTTATATATATACATATATATATATATATATATAGTGTCCCCAAAAGCCCTTTTAAGGGCTGGTAAGGTAATAGAGTTTTTTCTTTATATATATATATCTATATATATCTATTGTACACTGCAGTTGCCTGCCCGCTGTGTGTGAGAGGCCACAGACCTACCACAGACTGTACTGTGTGCACACCACACTCATTTCGGGTGGCACAGGCACAGTACCTTGCATTTTAAAAAATATTTTTTTTTTCCTCTGTCATAATTGCAGTGAGTGCTGTGTCAGGTCCACAGAGTGCACTGTACCCACTGCAGTGCACTGCCCACCACTGATATATATACGGTGGCACAGCATCTTGTTGCAATAAATTGAAAAAAAAAATATTTTTTATTATTGCAGTTGCCTGGGCTGCCAGTTACTGTCAGGTCCACAGAGTGTACTGTGCCCACTGCAGTGCCACTGTGTGCCCACCCACCACTGATATATAAGGTGGCACAGCAGCTTGCAAAGTAAAAAAAAATATATATATTTTTTAATTGCAGTTGCCTGGGTGCCAGTGACTGCTGTCAGGTCCACAGAGAGTGTACTGTGCCACTGCCCACCCACCACTGATATATAAGGTGGCACAGCAGCTTGCAAAGTAAAATAAAATATATTTTTTTAAAATTGCAGTTGCCTGGGTGCCAGTGACTGCTGTCAGGTCCACAGAGAGTGTACTGTGCCACTGCCCACCCACCACTGATATATATGCCTGCAAGAGAAAAAGCCAGCCGCAAAGAAGCCGTATTCCTGAAAATATAAGAAAAATGCTGTTTTTTAGGGGTTCTGGACATGCTACAGAGCTGAAACTTGACAGGTACACTTTTTAGACCCCCCAGACACTAAATACAAAAAATGACATGCCTGCCTAAAAAAATGCCTGCTAAATGCCTGCAAGAGAAAAAGCCAGCCGCAGAGAAGCCGTATTCCTGAAAATATAATAAAAATGCTGTTTTTTAGGGGTTCTGGACATGCTACAGAGCTGAAACTTGACAGGTACACTTTTTAGACCCCCCAGACACTAAATACAAAAAATTACATGCCTGCCTAAAAAAATGCCCGCTAAATGCCTGCAAGAGAAAAAGCCAGCCGCAGAGAAGCCATATTCCTGAAAATATAAGAAAAATGCTGTTTTTTAGGGGTTCTGGACATGCTACAGAGCTGAAACTTGACAGGTACACTTTTTAGACCCCCCAGACACTAAATACAAAAAATGACATGCCTGCCTAAAAAAATGCCCGATAAATGCCTGCAAGAGAAAAAGCCAGCCGCAGAGAAGCCATATTCCTGAAAAAATAAGACAAATGCTGTTTTATAGGGGTTCTGGACATGCTACAGAGCTGAAACTTCACAGGTACACTTTTTAGACCCCCCAGATGCTAAATCCAAAGAAATTTTTTATTTTTATTTTTTTTAATTTTTCCAATAATTGGCTCTCTATCAAAAAATTATAATTTTTAAGAACTTTTTTTTGCGTGATCCCTCTCCGGCATGCCACAGTCCAGGTGTTAGTCCCCTTGAAACAACTTTTCCATCACTATTGTGGCCAGAAAGAGTCCCTGTGTGTTTTAAAATTCGCCTGCCTATTGAAGTCTATGGCGGTTCGCCCGGTTCGCCGGTTCGCGAACATTTGCCGATGTTCGCGTTCGCCGTTCGCGAACGGCGAATTTTAGGTTCGCGACATCACTACTGTTTAGTTCAGGGAAAGAGCACACATCAACGTGCTGGCTGCTGATTAGGGACAGACAGGAAAAAAAAACATTTGTGTCCGGATAGAATTGAGGGACAGGTCGGAGTGTGTTAGGCAGGGCGAGTTGTAGGCATTTTAGGGCGAGGCTGCTGCTGATTTTTAGGGTCAGTGTGTGTCTGGATAGAATTGAGGAACAGGTCGGAGTGTGTTAGGCAGGGCGAGTTGTAGGCATTTTAGGGCGAGGCTGCTGCTGATTTTTAGGGTCAGTGTGTTCTACAAACTACAATCAATATTGCTGTGTGGGGTGGGGTTTGCGGTCACCCGATCTATGATCATCATCTTATCAATCCTTTTAGGGAGAGAGTCTGCTGATTTTTAGGGTCAGTGTGTTCTACAAACTACAATCGATATTGCTGTGTGGGGTGGGGTTTGCAGTCACCCGATCTACGATCATCATCTTATCAATCCTTTTAGGGAGAGAGTCTGCTGATTTTTAGGGTCAGTGTGTTCTACAAACTACAATCGATATTGCTGTGTGGGGTGGGGTTTGCAGTCACCCGATCTACGATCATCATCTTATTAATCCTTTTAGGGAGAGAGTCTGCTGATTTTTAGGGTCAGTGTGTTCTACAAACTACAATCGATATTGCTGTGTGGGGTGGGGTTTGCAGTCACCCGATCTACGATCATCATCTTATCAATCCTTTTAGGGAAAGAGTCTGCTGATTTTTAGGGTCAGTGTGTTCTACAAATTACAATCGATATTGCTGTGTGGGGTGGGGTTTGCAGTCACCCGATCTACGATCATCATCTTATCAATCCTTTTAGGGAGAGAGTCTGCTGATTTTTAGGGTCAGACAGTGTGTTCTACAAACTACAATCGATATTGCTGTGTGGGGTGGGATAGGAGATAGGCAGGTGTCAGTGGTCCACATCCATTTTGCTGTGTGTGGGCTGCTGTGAACACAATCTTTTTGGGGTGCAGTGAACACAATCTTTTTGGGGTGCAGTGAACACAATCTTTTTGGGGTGCAGTGAACACAATCTTTTTTGCCCACTGAGGAGGAGGGAGAAAAGTATTTTTCTATCAGTCACTGTGTGCAGCATTTTTCCTTCAGTTGTGCTGTGCTGACTGATCATACACTGCTGTGTTCAGTTCACATGTGCTATTATTGAGTGGTTTCAAAAATCATACACTTTTTTTCTATTCCACTATTCAATATACAGCCTTGGGTTAAAAAAAAATAAATCGTGGCCTGCAGCAGAGCTGAATGATATTTGGGGTTTTTGGGGTTAATCTCATACTTCTGAAGATTTGAGGGTGCTGCCTGTTCCAAACTCCTCCTACTCCTCATCCAGCCTTTTAGGGGTACAAACAATAGTAATTGGGGCCTAGTGTGCTTCTGTACGTGTGAGATACATACACTTTTTTTGATCATATTTCCTATTCCGCTATTCAATAAAAACCTTTGGGGAACAATTAAATTGCGGGATAGTTTGTGTTGGTACGTGTGAGATCCACCTTTCCAAGTTTTTGGGGTTCATCTCATACTTCTGAAGATTTGAGGGTGCTGCCTGTTCCAAACTCCTCCTACTCCTCATCCTGCCTTTAGGGGTACAAACAATAGTAATTGGGGCCTAGTGTGCTTCTGTACGTGTGAGATACATACACTTTTTTTGATCATATTTCCTATTCCGCTATTCAATAAAAACCTTTGGGGATCAATTAAATTGCGGGATAGTTTGTGTTGGTATGTGTGAGATCCACCTTTCCAGGTTTTTGGGGTTCATCTCATACTTCTGAAGATTTGAGGGTGCTGCCTGTTCCATACTCCTCCTACTCCTCATCCAGCCTTTTAGGGGTACAAACAATAATAATTGGGGCCTAGTGTGGATTTGTACGTGTGAGATAAATACACTTTTTTTGATCATGTTTTCTATTCCACTATTCAATAAAAACCTTTGGGGATCAGTTAAATTGCGGGATAGTCTGTGTTGGTATGTGTGAGATCCACCTTTCCAAGTTTTTGGGGTTCATCTCATACTTCTGAAGATTTGAGGGTGCTGCCTGTTCCAAACTCCTCCTACTCCTCATCCTGCCTTTAGGGGTACAAACAATAATAATTGGGGCCTAGTGTGGATTTGTACGTGTGAGATACATACACTTTTTTTGATCATGTTTTCTATTCCACTTTTCAATAAAAACCTTTGGGGATCAGTTAAATTGCGGGATAGTCTGTGTTGGTATGTGTGAGATCCACCTTTCCAAGTTTTTGGGGTTCATCTCATACTTCTGAAGATTTGAGGGTGCTGCCTGTTCCAAACTCCTCCTACTCCTCATCCTGCCTTTAGGGGTACAAACAATAGTAATTGGGGCCTAGTGTGCTTCTGTACGTGTGAGATACATACACTTTTTTTGATCATATTTTCTATTCCGCTATTCAATAAAAACCTTTGGGGATCAGTTAAATTGCGGGATAGTCTGTGTTGGTACGTGTGAGATCCACCTTTCCAAGTTTTTGGGGTTCATCTCATACTTCTGAAGATTTGAGGGTGCTGCCTGTTCCATACTCCTCCTACTCCTCATCCAGCCTTTTAGGGGTACAAACAATAGTAATTGGGGCCTAGTGTGGTTTTGTACGTGTGAGATACATACACTTTTTTTGATCATATTTTCTATTCCGCTATTCAATAAAAACCTTTGGGGAACAGTTAAATTGCGGGATAGTCTGTGTTGGTACGTGTGAGATCCACCTTTCCAAGTTTTTGGGGTTCATCTCATACTTCTGAAGATTTGAGGGTGCTGCCTGTTCCATACTCCTCCTACTCCTCATCCAGCCTTTTAGGGGTACAAACAATAGTAATTGGGGCCTAGTGTGCTTCTGTACGTGTGAGATACATACACTTTTTTTGATCATATTTTCTATTCCGCTATTCAATAAAAACCTTTGGGGATCAGTTAAATTGCGGGATAGTCTGTGTTAATACGTGTGAGATCCACCTTTCCAAGTTTTTGGGGTTCATCTCATACTTCTGAAGATTTGAGGGTGCTGCCTGTTCCAAACTCCTCCTACTCCTCATCCTGCCTTTAGGGGTACAAACAATAGTAATTGGGGCCTAGTGTGCTTCTGTACGTGTGAGATACATACACTTTTTTTGATCATATTTTCTATTCCACTATTCAATAAAAACCTTTGGGGATCAGTTAAATTGTGGGATAGTCTGTGTTGGTATGTGTGAGATCCACCTTTCCAAGTTTTTGGGGTTCATCACATACTTCTGAAGATTTGAGGGTGCTGCCTGTTCCATACTCCTCCTACTCCTCATCCAGCCTTTTAGGGGTACAAACAATAGTAATTGGGGCCTAGTGTGGTTTTGTACGTGTGAGATACATACACTTTTTTTGATCATATTTTCTTTTCCGCTATTCAATAAAAACCTTTGGGGAACAGTTAAATTGCGGGATAGTCTGTGTTGGTACGTGTGAGATCTACCTTTCCAAGTTTTTGGGGTTCATCTCATACTTCTGAAGATTTGAGGGTGCTGCCTGTTCCATACTCCTCCTACTCCTCATCCAGCCTTTTAGGGGTACAAACAATAGTAATTGGGGCCTAGTGTGGTTTTGTACGTGTGATATACATACACTTTTTTTGATCATATTTTCTATTCCGCTATTTAATCAAAACCTTTGGGTATAAACAATTAAATTGCGTGATAGTCTGTGTCGGTACGTGTGAGATACACCTTTCCAATTTTTTGGGCGCATCTCATACTGCCGAGGATTTGAGGGTGCTTCAGTCTGCCTCCTGCCTGTTCCGAACTCCTCCTACTCCTCATCCTGCCTTTAGGGTAGAAAAAATTGTAATCGGGGCCTAGTTTGTGTTTGTACGTGTGAGATACACCGTTTTGTAAAATTTGTCCTATTCCGCTATTCAATATACACCCTGTTTGACTGTAAAAAATTAAATTGCGGGATAGTCTGTATCGGTACATGTGAGATACACCTTTTTAAATTTGTTTGACGCATCTCCTACTACCGCCGAGGATTGCAGGGCGCTTCAGTTTTCCTCCTGTTCCCAACTCCTCCTACTCCTCTTCCTCATCCTGCCTTTAGGGTACAAAAGATTGTAATCGGGGCCTAGTCTGTGTTTGTACGTGTGAGATACACCGTATTATAAAATTTTTCCTATTCCGCTATTCAATATACACCCTTTTGGAGTGTAAAAAATTAAATTACGGCATAGTCTGTATCGGTACGTGTGAGATACACCTTTTAAATTTGTTTGGCGCATCTCCTTCCCCCGCCAAGGATTGCAGGGCGCTTCAGTTTGCCTCCTGTTCCCAACTCCTCCTACTCCTCTTCCTCATCCTGCCTTTAGGGTACAAAAAATTGTAATCGGGCCCTAGTCTGTGTTTGTACGTGTGAGATACACCGTATTATAAAATTTTTCCTATTCCGCTATTCAATATACACCCTTTTGGAGTGTAAAAAATTAAATTACGGCACAGTCTGTATCGGTACCTGTGAGATACACCTTTTAAATTTGTTTGGCGCATCTCCTTCCCCTGCCAAGGATTGCAGGGCGCTTCAGTTTGCCTCCTGTTCCCAACTCCTCCTACTCCTCTTCCTCATCCTCCCTTTAGGGTACAAAAATTTTTAATCGGGGCCTAGTCTGTGTTTGTACTTGTGAGATACACCGTTTTATATCCTTTTTTCTATTTCGCTATTCAATATACACCCTTTTGGGGTGAAAAAATTTAAATTTGCGTCATACTTTGCATATTTGACTGTGAGATACACCCGTGCGATACTGTTGTTGTTTTGTTTCCGCTATTCAATAAACACCTTTCTAGGGCAAGATCCTAAATTACAGAAATATGAGGAGACCGTCAAATAGGGGCCGTGGCCTGGGTCGTGGTGCTGCTGGTAGAGCTCCTGTTGCAAGGAGAGGACGTGGTCGATCTGTGCCAGCTACATGCACAAGTGAAACACCTTCCTCAAGTGTTAGTAGGCGACAGAACCTGCATCAGTATATGGTAGGGCATCATACGCCTCTAGAAGTGATGAGGCCAGAACACAGAGAGGCGATAGTAGATTAGTTTGCTGCTGACAGTGCCTCCAGTTCCTTCACATTGTCTCCCACCCAGTCTACTGCAGAAAGGTCAGAGTTGGCACCTGCAGCCGATGTCCAACCGTCTTTGACCTCACCCCCTTGCAAATCAGGCAAGCAGTCTGAGCCCCAAGCCATACAGCAGTCTCTTGTTCTTTTTGAGGACTCTGTCAGCAGGGTTTCCCAGGGCCATCCACCTAGCCCTGCCCCAGAAGTGGAAGAGATTGAGTGCAGCGATGCCCAACCACTTATTTCTCAAGATGAGTACATGCAAGGACCATCGCAGCACGTCTCCGATGATGACGAAACGCAGGTGCCAACTGCTGCGGCGTTCAGCATTGTGGAGACCGACAAGGAGGGCAGGGGTGAAGACTGGGTGGAAGATGATGTGGAGGACGATGAGGTCCTCGACCCCACATGGAATGAACGTCATGCAGGTGACCTGAGTAGTTTGGAGGAAGAGGCGGTGGTCGCACAGAGCCACCAGCACAGCAGAAGAGGGAGCAGGGTGCAGAAGCAGAGCGGCCGTGCCCTAGACACTACGCCTGCTACTGCCCAACGCAGCAAGGGAACGAGTGCACCAAAGTCAGCTCAAAGGAGTTCTCTAGCATGGAAGTTCTTTAGAAAATGTGCTGATGACAGGACACGAGTGGTTTGCACCCTGTGCAATCAGAGCCTGAAGCGAGGCATAAACCTTCTCAACCTGAGCACAACCTGCATGATCAGGCATCTAAGTGCAAAGCACGAGCTGCAGTGGAGTAGACACCTTCAAAACCAAGAAACGTCTCTGGCTCATCCTGCTTCCTCTTCTGCTGCAGTCTCGGCCGCTCCAGCCACATCTGTAGTGATACCGGCACCTGCCCCCCCAGCAAACAGAGGATCTGTCAGCAACACCACCACCTGGGTCACCAACCATCTCCACAATGTCCCGTGGAAGCGTTCAGCTTTCCATCTCCCAAGCACTTGAGAGGAAGAGGAAGTACCCCCCTACCCACCCGCGATCCCTGGCCCTGAATGCCAGCATTTCAAAATTCTTGGCCTTTGAAATGCTGTCATTCCGTCTGGTGGAGACGCACAGTTTTAAAAACCTTATGTCGGTGGCTGTCCCACAGTACGTCGTGCCCAGCCGCCACTACTTTTCCAGGCAAGCCATCCCTTCCCTGCACAACCAAGTGGGGGAAAAAATCAGGTGTGCACTGCGCAACGCCATCTGTGGCAAGGTCCACCTAACTACCGATACGTGGACCAGTAAGCACGGTCAGGGGCGTTATATCTCCCTAACGGCACACTGGGTAAATGCAGTGGCGGATGGGCCTGAGGCGGATAGCAATTTGGCGCATGTCCTTCCACCACCGAGGATTGCAGGGTGCTTCAGTTTGCCTCCTGTTCCTAACTCCTCCTACTCCGCTTCCTCATCCTCTACCGCCTCCTCATCCGGACAGCGTAACACCTTCACCACCAACTTCAGCACGGCCAGGGGTAAACGACAGCAGGCAGTTTTAAAACTTGCCTGTTTGGGGGACAAACCACACACCGCGCAGGAGTTGTGGAGGAGCATGGAACAGCAGACAAATGAGTGGTTGCTGCCAGCGAGCCTCAAGCCCGGCCTGGTGGTGTGCGATAACGGGCAAAATCTCATAGCAGCTCTGGGCCTAGCCGGTTTGACGCACATCCCTTGCCTGGCACATGTGCTTAATTTGGTGGTGCAGAGGTTCCTTAAAAACTACCCCGATATGTCAGAGCTGCTGCAGAAAGTGCGGGCCGTCTGTGCGCACTTTCGGCGTTCTCACCCTGCTGCTACTCGCCTGTCAGCGCTGCAGCGTAACTTCGGCCTTCCCGCTCACCGCCTCATATTTGACGTGCCCACAAGGTGGAACTCCACCTTGCACATGCTGCAAAGACTGTGCGAGCAGCAGCAGGCCATAGTGGAATTTCAGCTGCATCACGCACGCGTGAGTCGCTCTGCGGAACAGCACCACTTCACCACCAATAACTGGGCCTCCATGCGAGACCTGTGTGCCTTGTTGCGCTGTTTTGAGTACTCCACCAACATGGCCAGTGCCGATGATGCCATTCTCAGCTTAACTATCCCACTTCTATGCCTCCTTGAAAAAACAATTCGGGCGATGATGGAAGAGGATGTGGCACAGGATGAGGAGGAGGATGAAGAGGTAACATTTCCAAGGCTTTCAGGGCAGTCATTCGCAAGGGGCTCCGAGGGTGGGTTCCTGCACACACAAACGCCAGGGACGCAATTGTCCAGCAGGGGCACAGTTCTGGAGGATGAGGAGGATGAGGAGGAGGAGCTGGAGGAGGAGATGGAACCATGCTCACAGCAGGGTGGCACCCAGGCCAGCTCATGGCCATCACTGGTGCGTGGCTGGGGGGATACAGAGGACACGGACAATACACCTCCCACAGAGGACAGCCTTTCGTTGCCTCTGGGCAGCCTGGCACACATGAGCGATTACATGCTGCAGTGTCTCCACAACGACCGCCGAGTCGCCCACATTCTAACTTGTGCTGATTACTGGGTGGCCACGCTGCTGGATCCCTGTTACAAGGACAATGTACCATCCTTAATTCACTCACTGGAGCGCGATCGCAAGATGCGCGAGTACAAGCGCACGCTGGTAGACGCGATGCTGCTGGCATTCCCACCTGACAGTGGGGCCACAGTGGAAGCACAAGGCAGAGGAGGAGGAGGAGGAGGAAGAGGTCGCCAACGCAACCAGGGCTCCGCCAGCACCTCAGAAGGCAGGGTTAGCATGGCCGAAATGTGGAAAAGCTTTGTCAGCACGCCACAACAAACAGCAGCACCAGCAGCTCATATGGAATGTCTTAGCAGGAGGCAGCATTTCACCAACATGGTGGAGCAGTATGTGTGCACACGCCTAGACGTACTGAATGAGGGTCTGCCCCCTTCAACTTCTGGGTCTCCAAGTTGGGCACATGGCCTGAGCTTGCCCTTTACGCCTTGGAGGTGCTGGCGTACCCTGCAGCCAGTGTATTATCTGAACGGGTATTTAGCACGGCTGGGGGCGTTATCACAGACAAGCGCAGCCGCCTGTCCAGAGACAATGTGGACAAGCTCACGTTCAGTAAAATGAACCAGGCATGGATCCCATGGGACTTTTCCGTACCTTGTGCAGAATAGCAATGTATACCGACCTTACCCAGCCATTGTTCTATTTTTGCTCTTTCTCACTCTTTTGGGGTGTACCCTCATTTAAAATTTCTGAAAAGAAGCAGTGTTGGCTACCTCATCCTCCTCAGGGCCAGATTAACGTAGGGGCTATTGGAGCTGCAGCTCCAGGCCCCTACCTTTATATAGGCCCCGGGTTGGCCATATTCACTGTTACCGCTCTTCTGTCACTTGTAAACACAGAAGTCTGGCTTCTATGCTCGCTTCCCCAGGCAGCTCCCTCAGAACCTCCCCACACAGCACGAAGGCCGGACAAGGAGGGACAGTTGCCGATGCATGGATGTGTTTATGGGCTTCAGAGACAGCATCCCATGTTGAATTAGGCATGCATGGCTGCACCCTTCCTCCTCTGGGTGCATGCCAAGGCACGGCCCTTAAGGCCCTTCAAAATCCTCAGCACCAAGCCCATGATGCTCTTAATCCGGCCCTGGTCCTCCTCCACCGCCGCTTCCACCTACACCACCCATAGGTGTGCGCAGCCTATTGCATTAGGGTGTGCGCCCCAAAGTTAAAATACACATGCATGTGTTTGTCTACATGTACATGGCCCCGATACATTACTCTCCCTGCTGGCAAAGTGAAATAGAGCAGAGCAGGTCCGAGGGAGATCTTTCCCATCTCCTCACTGGCAAACAGAGTGATAATGCTAATGTGCCCTAGGTGATTAGGGTGTGCCCAGGTACACCCGGCACACCCTGTGCGCACGCCTATGACACCGCCACATCCACCACCACCTCAACCTCCCTCCTACTCCATATGGGCCTCGTCCTTCAGAGAGGAAGAACATTGTTTAATTTTTCTGTTTTTTTTTGTTGTTTTAAGTTATTTCCCTATCCACATTTGTTTGCAGAGCACTTGCCATGCTCTTAAATACGTTTTGCTGCCATTTGCAGCACTCTAGCCCTTTCCTTTGGTGTTTTAGAGCCATTTTAGTGCCTGAAAGTTCGGGTCCCCATTGACTTCAATGGGGTTCGGTGTCCGGGAAAAGTTCAGCAAAAGTCCGGGACACGGACCCGGACTTTTTTTTAAAGTTCGGCCGAACCCGCCGAACACGGACATCCAGGTGTCTGCTCAACTACAGGTTACTAATGCTTAAATGTAGCAGCCATGTTTTTTTTATTTTTTTTTCCAGGCTCTTTTTTGCCTTGTTTCATCTTCCTTCATCTTCCGACACTCTCTTACACTGCAGCAGGACACTGCAGCAGGACACTGCAGCAGGACTGCACTACAGTTTTTCACAGCTGACCTTATTAATGGTCTTTATATGGGGTCAGAAATTCAAGCCTTTGTCTTATCAACAGGTCCTGCAAAAAAAGAGCTTCCTGTGCCTTCACATCTACTCTAATTTTCCATGGTATTTATGGAAAGAGCCATGTTTGTCATACAGGCTGAACTTCAAACATGTCTGTTCTTGTTCATCTCCATTACATAGTGGATTGGGAGTAGTCAGTTACACAATATAGGACAAGGACATTGCATTTTTAGCAAGATCGACAGGTATTTCTGTACTTGCTGAAATGTTCTAAGCCTAAGGCCCCATGCACACGGGGCGTTAGAAAAAACGTACATAAAAGTTAGTTCTGACGCCGGAAAAAGCAGCTGTAAAAACGTGCTTTCAGTAGATTTTTCCATTGGCGTTATTGCACGTTTTGCCACGTTGCTTTTAGCGGCGTTTTTTTCTGCCTCCATTCAAAATCAATGGTTCCCTATGGGAGCCTATTGATTTGAATGGAGGTCGCACCGCAACACCGCAAGTCGGATCCGACTTACGGGGCGAGTTGCGCTGTGAGAATCTTGAGGGGGAACTCCACGCCAAAATGGGAAAAAAACGGCGTGGGGGTCCCCCCAAGGTTCCAAACCAGGTCCTTCAAGTCTGGTATGGAATTTGAGGGTAGCCCCATGCCGAAAAAATGGCGTGGGGTTCCCCCCAAAATCCATACCAGACCCTTATCCGAGCATGCAGCCCGGCAGGCCAGGAAAGGGGAGGGGACGAGCGAGCGGCCCCACCCCCCCTGGACCACACCAGTGCACATGCCCTCAACATGGGGGGGTGTTGGTGCTTTGGGGCAGGGGGAGCTCTGCACCCCCCACCTCAAAGCACCTTGCCCCCATGTTGATGAGGACAAGGGCCTCATCCCCACAACCCTGGCCAGTGGTTGTGGGGGTCTGCGGGCAGGGGGCTCATCGGAATCTGGAAGCCCCCTTTAACAAGGGGGCCCCCCAGATCCCGGACCCCCTCCCTATGTGAATGGGTATGGGGTACACTGTACCCCTACTCATTCATCACATAAAAGGCAGTGTATGGAAATAAAGACAGGAGACGTTTTGGAAAGTTTATTAAAAATCTTCATCCGGCTCTTCTTGTCTTCTCCTCTTCGGGGTCTTCTCCTCTCCAGGGTCTTCTGCTCTTTTGCTGTCCCCTCTTCTGCTGTCCTCTCTTCTTTTCTTCTCCTCTCCGGTTTTCTGCTCTTTTGCTGTCGGCTCTTCTTCCTCCGGTCCTCCTCCGACGATGTCTCCGCTGATTATGCCGGTCTCCGGTCTCTGCAGCTTATTATATAGCCATTAGGGGCGTGGCCCCAATGACGTCATCGGGAGGCCCGCCCCCTCGTGTCACAGAAGACGCCATCTGTGACACGAGGGGGCGGGGCCTCCCGATGACGTCATCGGGGCCACGCCCCTAATGGCTATATAATAAGCTGCAGAGACCGGAGAACGGCATAATCAGCGGAGACATCGTCGGAGGAGGAGGACCGGAGGAAGAAGAGCCGACAGCAAAAGAGCAGAAGACCGGAGAGGAGAAGAAAAGAAGAGAGGACAGCAGAAGAGGGGACAGCAAAAGAGCACAGCAAAAGAGCACAAGACCCCGGAGAGAAGAACACAAGAAGAGCGGACAGCAGAAGACCCCGGAGAGGAGAAGACAAGAAGAGCGGACAGCAGAAGACCCCGGGCAGGAGAAGACCCCGGAGAGGAGAAGACAAGAAGAGCCGGATGAAGATTTTTAATAAACTTTCCAAAACGTCTCCTGTCGTTATTTCCATACACTGCCTTTTATGTGGTGAATGAGTAGGGGTACAGTGTACCCCATACCCATTCACATAGGGAGGGGGTCCGGGATCTGGGAGGCCCCCTTGTTAAAGGGGGCTTCCAGATTCCGATGAGCCCCCTGCCCGCAGACCCCCACAACCACCGGCCAGGGTTGTGGGGATGAGGCCCTTGTCCTCATCAACATGGGGGCAAGGTGCTTTGAGGTGGGGGGTGCAGAGCCCCCCCTGCCCCAAAGCACCAACACCCCCCATGTTGAGGGCATGTGGCCTGGTGTGGTCCAGGGGGGGGGGGCCGCTCGCTCGTCCCCTCCACTTTCCTGGCCTGCCGGGCTGCATGCTCGGATAAGGGTCTGGTATGGATTTTGGGGGGGACCCCACGCTGTTTTTTTGGCGTGGGGCTACCCTCAAATTCCATACCAGACTCGAAGGGCCTGGTTTGGAATCTGGGGGGGACCCCATGCCGTTTTTTTCCCATTTTGGCGTGGAGTTCCCCCTCAAGATTCCCACAGCGCAAGTCGCCCCGCAAGTCGGATCCGACTTGCGGTGTTGCGGTGCGACCTCCATTCAAATCAATAGGCTCCCATAGGGAACCATTGATTTTGAACGGAAGAAAAAAAAACGTATAACGTGGCTTAACGCACGTTAAGCAACGTTATAGCAACATTATTCAGCTTTTAGCAGCGTCAGACGTTTTTAACGCTCTAACGCTGGTCCTCAAAACGCGCAGGTCGTGGGTTCTTGTTGCAGCTTAAAAACGCCTAGGCCACTTACAGCTCAAAAACGTCTGAGTGTGCATGAGGCCATAGAATAACATGGAGGGGCGTTTTTAGGCTGCAAAAAGAAAAAGCCTGATGCTGCTTACAGCGGCGTTAAAAACGCCCCGTGTGCATGGGGCCTAAAAAGTGAAAACTAATTCAACCACTGCATCTATGGACTGACTGGTGGCAATATATTAAAGCGGAGTTCCGGGCACAAAAACTATATTTTTTTTTGTGCCCCTCCGCTAGGTAGACCTGACCTGAAAAGGAATTGGATAGTTATTTATTTTTTTTTTTTTGTTCACTCACCTTTTAATTGAAGATCGTAAATACTCACCTCAGAGTACTTCCTCCCTCGGAGCCGCGGCTCACCCCGTCACTTCCTGTCTCGCTATGATTCCTGGGAGCTGAACGTCATAGCTCCCAGGAATCAATGCGACGGCACCGGCCCCGCTCGTCATTTCCGGGCGACGCCGCATTCCCCTGCTAAACAGCTTCTGGGCATGCCCAGAAGCTGTGGAGGAATGCGGCGCCGCACCGGAAGTGACGAGAGGGGCCGGTGCAGGCGCATTCTGGGACAAGAAGACGCGGAAGAAGACACAGAAGAGGACCGCGCCGGCTTCAGCTGCCCACAAGAGAGATGGAAACGCTGTGGAAGAAATTTTATAAGTAAGTATTTCTTCTAAAAGGTAAGTGCGAACCGGGACAGATCAGAGGCTAGCCATTGTGGAATGTGCTAGCCCTGACTGTCCCGGGGGTATGCTTATTGAAAATTGACTTCTGTGCCCGAAACTCCGCTTTAAGTTATTATTTTTTTTTTTTGGCTAAGATATGTCTAAACAATAAGGAATAGCAACAATTCTTCTCTCCTATTATGTGTATAGTGTGTAATCAATCATATAAAAGTATTACCTATAACAAAGTACAACCAAAAGAAAAGATAATTGTATTCCCTCTGGTCCCTCAGATTCTGATCTGATTGTAGGCTTTAGCCCACTCAACAGCAAAAAGTGTAAATTTTGCAAAAAATATATCAGACTATATCCTTATCAGTTTGTAGTTAAGTTAAGTCCCGGGTTTGCACTGATCCGACTTGTAAGGTGACTTGGTCGCCTGACAAGTAGCTTCCAATGCTGTGCAATGGAACCATTCTAATCAGAGCGACTCAAGTCGCTCCGACTTAGAAAAAGGTTCCTGCACTATTTTTTTGCAAAGTCGGAGCGGCTTGCATAGACTTCCAATATGAGAAGTCGTTGCAAGCTGCGCCGAAGTCGCAGTGCACGGGCGACTTCATTAGTCGCCCGAAGTCTGGGCGACTTCGAGTCGGATCAGTGTGAACTGACACTAATGGTTACAGTAGCATTCACATTTTGAGAAAGAAATAATAAAAGGGATTCTTAAAGTGCCAAAATTTAAAACTTCAAAAGTCAAAATATAACAAAATATTTCTCCTGAGGAAGCCAACATTTTGGCAAAACATGTAGAGCTGAAGTTACTGCGCACACATTCAAGTCGCAAGGATATTCTGTGATGGTTTTATGATCAATACTGTAAAAGGGCTGTTTTTAACAATGTTTATATTATAAAATAATTGTTTATATTTTATCATGTTTTTTAGAGTTTTAATTTTGGGACCTTGAAAATCCCTTTTGTTATTTCTTTATCACATTGTTTATTCTTAATAGGATGTGGTGCCCTTGATCCCCTCACACCTGGAAACTTTTGTATTAATGATGATATTCACATAATTATTTATGTATTTCTTCCCCAATATAAAGTGCTCCAACCTAAAGCCAGTGGAAAACTGCACAAATAAACAGCGCCAAACATTTTGTTAATGCCACATTTTCATATAGGACAAAATGGTCAAAAAATGTATCATTGATTTATTGCCTGCCGTTTACCATTACCATTTATTTTTTTTTACCAAAATGTATTTTTCCACATTCCTTTTATTTATAAGTTGTTTGCACATGTTTTCCAAACAAAATGTACAAGAAAATTGAAGTTCCCCTTGGGGCGGGACTTTTAAGGCACTATATAATGTCAAGATACACAATTTATTTGAAAACTTTATTGAAAAAGAGTAAAAAACAAAAGAAAGTTATTAAAAAATTGGCAAGTTATACAGACATAATGTATACAGTGAAAATGCACCACATATAGGCCGCGGGTGTTCACCCGACGCGTTTCGGAGAGGAACCCCGAACTCCTTCTTCAGGGGTGCCCGCAGGAAGTGGTCTAAAAATAATTGGTATGTAAGTGAAGTGTCAACCAGTCAAAAAAACGTATACATTATAGTATTGTCTCACAATTTCAACAAAGTACTTACATATTCACTGTAAGGAATGGAGAAAACTTGCCTGCCTATACAGGCTAAAAACAGGAGATCAGTATGCCGAAAGGCGCCAACCAGGAATGCCGTGTAGAAATGCTCGATGTTGGACCCAACACAAGAATTTTCTGTATGTCACAGGTGGTTGAAAAGCTGCTAGCACCCCGAGTTCCCCACCGGGGAAAAGGGGGGTAGGAATAGCTGGAACCCCCAAGAGGAGACAGTCCTGCTGAGCAAAGGCCAAATGATTAGAATAAAAAAATCCCCAAATTAGCCAAGAGAACGCAGTGGTGAAAAACAATTACTAATTTGGAAAAGATCCCAGAAAAATATACAAAAATATTGCTTTGATTTCTATTTGCCTCCAATTTGCGTCCATTACCCAAATAGTGAAAAACAGGTTAATTTATGAGTGAAAAAAATTCCGGATTTGCAGGTCCCGAAATCAATGGTTGAAAATATAAGAGGAAAGGCATAATAAAAGTCCTCTTGTAAAAAAATATATTCCAAAGAAAAAAAAGGAAATCAAAAATTGCCATCACCATTGAATTGCACAGGCAGGCCATTCAACAGAATTTCTCAGAAAGTAATCAAATAAATACCTTAGAATCACTCGTAATGGGCAGACAAATCCGGCTTGGAAAAATAGATGTTATCTCATGCTCGGCAGAGGAACAAGTGAGTCCAATGCTGGGCGTGTGAAATATAAAGGGAGCTTTGTCAATTAGCTGAGACAGAACTCAGCCGAGAGACAATTGCAATCAGCTGGTTGTCAATGGGGTTCCCCGGGTCACATACGCCGGGCCTGCCCCCTGCCGGAAGTATCCGGCGGAAGCTAGGCCGGCCTGTGCGTCCCACCGACACGGTGATGGACTTCCGACTGCGTGGAACGCAAGGCGGAGTCCACTGGGCATGCGCCTAATAGCTCAAACAGAGCTAGATGGAATAGGCTATTGCCGACATTGCGGGCGCCATCTGGTGGCGTCCGCTTTACCGTGCCGGGCTATTCCCAAGCCGAGATGGGAATGGAGGTCTCCCCATCACACAGCTTCCATCCACCGAGACATCAGAGAAGGTTTGTGTCCTGTAAGGAAAGAATAATAAGGCTGCAAAAGACCGTAAGCCTGAGTGCAAATTGTTATCAACAATACAAGAACCAAATATTTGTCGGAAGTCCATCTCCGTGTCGGTGGGACGCACAGGCCGGCCCAGCTTCCGCCGGATACTTCCGGCAGGGGGCAGGCCCGGCGTATGTGACCCGGGGAACCCCATTGACAACCAGCTGATTGCAATTGTCTCTCGGCTGAGTTCTGTCTCAGCTAATTGACAAAGCTCCCTTTATATTTCACACGCCCGGCATTGGACTCACTTGTTCCTCTGCCGAGCATGAGATAACATCTATTTTTCCAAGCCGGATTTGTCTGCCCATTACGAGTGATTCTAAGGTATTTATTTGATTACTTTCTGAGAAATTCTGTTGAATGGCCTGCCTGTGCAATTCAATGGTGATGGCAATTTTTGATTTCCTTTTTTTTCTTTGGAATATATTTTTTTACAAGAGGACTTTTATTATGCCTTTC
>NW_028119795.1:0-60000 GCF_965119305.1 Pelophylax lessonae
GGGGCCCCCCTTACGGAAAACGAACTTTATGCGGCCTTGAAATCTACTAAGCCTGGTAAATCTCCGGGGGCTGATGGTATCCCGTCGGAGGTTTACAGCCGATACGCTGAACAGTTGGTGCCCGTGCTGCTGCGGGTATATAACGAAGCCTTCCGTATTGGCCGCTGTTAGGAATGCTTCCTGAGCACACTGATGTGCTGTCATGAATCTGCAAGGGTTAACCTAGAGCAGACTAATTGCAGTAATTGGCAAAGAGGCTGCCTTATTTAAACAGCTCAGAAGCACTGTGTCTTTGCTGACTTTTCCTGTGTTCCTGAAGCCTGCTTCCTGTTACCTGTTTGATATCCGTTTTGACCTTTGGCTTGTTCCTGACCTTGTTGACCAGCTGCCCGTCCTGACCCCTGGCTTGTTTGACCATTCTCTCGGATCTCCCTTGTCTGCTCATCTGCCTTCGGATCATGACCGGCTTCTCCCTTGGTGGGGCGACCCTGAGGACTGCGACCTGGTATCCACATGCAGCAAAATCCATCCTCCCCACTAGAGGCTCTTGCGAAAACCGGTGGATACTTAGATTCCGCAACTCAGGTTAGCCTGTGTCACTTACCTTGGGGGTTCCCGTCTAAGCTCCGCCCTCTGGCACACGTGGGGCCTTCCTCTGCCATCAGGCTACCACTTGTATCCCTAACAGTACAAATCAGCCATGACAGAGCCTGCAAGAGAAGCCTCACGGTTGGAAGAGATCTGCCAACACCTCGCAGCCCTGTCTCAAACCGTAAAGTCGCTTCAAGACGGCTACACACAGCTAGAGGAACGGCTGCGCTCTACGACACTTCAGGGGGATCCTCCTGTATTATCTGCTTCCTCTCCTGCTGCAGCACTCTCTGCACCTGCTTCTGGCCCTACCGTAGTGATGCTGCCACCAGAACCTCGAGTTCCTGCTCCCGAAAAATATTCCGGGGATCGCGGTAAATTCCAAGCCTTTCGCAACGCCTGCCAGCTGTATTTCTCCCTGCAACCTCGAACCTTTTCTTTGGAGACCACCAAGGTGGGGTTTTTATCTCCCTGCTCCTAGGCGAACCCCAGTCCTGGGTTCATCGGCTCCTTGAAGAGGGCAGCCCCCATTAAACTCCTTACGGTCATTTTTTGAGGCCATGGCACAGCTCTATGATGACCCGCAGCGATCCTCCACCGCAGAAGCTGCGCTTCATGTTCTTCAGCAGGGTCGCAGGCCCGTAGAACACTACGTCACTAACTTCCGCCACATCAGTTCCGATACGTCCTGGAACGAAGCAGCACTCCGGTATCAGTTCCGTCTCGGCTTGTCAGAAGGACTGAAGGACGAGCTGGCACGGGTAGGTGTCCCCAACGCCTTGGAAGATTTGATTTCCCAGGCCATTCAAATCGACCGGTGGCTACGGGAGCGCAGAGCAGAATGATCTCCGCAGCAGTTCAGACCAGCCTGGACGCTACCACGAGTTGCTCATCCTGCATACTTTTCTTCTGCTGGGTCAGCTCTTACCAACCCCGCTCCCGCTGGAGTCGCCTCAGATACGCCTGAACCTATAGAACTTGGGATCATACGGCCTGCTTTGTCCCCGGAGGAGAGACGCCGTCGCCAGTTGGGTAACATGTGCCTGTATTGCGGTGAAGCTGGCCACTATGTGCGCTCCTGCCCGGCAAAATACCATAAGTTCATGCCGGCCTCACCATCTGTTGCCAGTTCCTCCCACCTAGCCTTTCCTGTGTCATTACAGCTTCCGGAAGGACTCGTCCCAGTTACTGCGATCATTGACTTGGGAGCCTGCTGTTGTTTCATTGATCGCTCGTTCACCCTGCAACATGGCGTACCTCTCCGGCTCAAGACTCAGGACCTCACCATCTTCCTGGCTGATGGTTCCCACATCAAATCCGGGCCCGTGACCCAAGAAACTTTTCCCCTTCTTATGGTCTCCTCCTCCGGCCATAAGGAACTGATTAGCCTGGATGTTATCACATCCTCCTTATTTCCCATTATCCTGGGATTACCGTGGTTGCAAGCACATAACCCGCAAGTCAATTGGATCACAGGCACCATCCAGTTCCCATCTCTTTACTGCAAGAATTCCTGTCTACCCGCTCCTCCTGAATTCCCCAAGACTCTGTTCTGTCTTGAATCCAACCTGATGTGTGTTCTGTGGTGCCCAAAGAATACCATGATTTCCTGGACGTATTCAGCAAACGGGGAGCAGAGACCTTGCCCCCCCACCGTCCATATGACTGCCCCATCGACTTGCTCCCAGGAGCCAAAATCCCGTTCGGCCGGATTTACCCACTTTCTGAACGTGAGCTGGACATCTTAAAGGACTATGTAGACGAAAGTCTGAAGAAGGGGTTCATCCGTCCCTCTACCTCTCCAGCAGGGGCAGGTATCTTCTTCGTAGAGAAGAAGGATCACACCCTCCGACCCTGCATAGATTATAGGGATTTAAATAAAGTTACTATTAAAAACCGTTATCCCCTTCCTCTAGTCCCCGAACTCTTTCAGAGACTCAGATCTGCCATCCTGTTTACTAAGCTGGATCTTCGTGGGACGTACTACTTGGTGCGCATCCGAGAGGGCGACGAATGGAAGACTGCTTTCCACACTAGATTCGGACATTTCGAATACCTGGTAATGCCATTTGGCCTTTGTAATGCTGCTGCCACGTTCCAACACTTTGTGAACGACATCTTCAGGGATTGGTTGGATATCTTCATCATCGTATACTTGGATGACATCCTAATCTTCTCAACATCCCTAGAGCAGCATCGCGAGCATGTTCGAAATGTCCTCGGTCGCCTTCGCCAGCATGGCCAAGGCCGAGAAGTGCGTTTTTGAGCAGAACAGTATCCCATTTCTGGGGTTAATAATTTCCACAGAAGGAATAGAGATGGATCCTCAGAAGGTCTCTGCCATTCTGGACTGGCCACCTCCATCAGACAAAAAGGGAGTACAGCGCTTCGTTGGCTTCGCCAATTTTTATAGGAGTTTTAAGGGGTTCTCTAACATCATAGCCCCTATTACTCACCTTACTAAGAAGAACGTCCGCTTCCAGTGGACCCCAGAAGCTCAGTCCGCCTTCTCGGTTCTTAAAAAACATTTTACCTCTGCCCCTATCCTAAGTCACCTGGATCCTGCGTAACCCTATCTCCTGGAGGTAGACGCATCGGACGTTGCGGTCGGGGCAGTCATCTCCCAAAGACAGGGAACTAGAGACTTAACTCACCCAATAGCCTTCTTTTCCCGGAAACTCTCTCCCGCGGAGAAAAACTATGATGTCGGGAACCGGGAACTCTTGGCTATCAAAGCCGCTCTCGAAGAGTGGAGATATCTACTAGAAGGAGCATCACACCCGATTCTTATATTTACCGATCATAAGAACCTTGAGTACTTAAGATCTGAAAAGCGACTTAGACCCCACCAGGCCCGATGGGCACTCTTCTTCTCCAGATTCTTGTTCCATAGCACCTATCGGCCCGGGTCGAAAAATGTCAAACCGGATGCCCTGTCCCGGATGTTTGATAATACTAAAGAAGAGTTGGTACCTGACACTATCCTGTCAGAGAAAAACTTCCTGCTTACTAGCCTGAAATCCCATCTTGAGCAAGCCTCTGCCAAAATTTCCGGTCCACCTGGGATACCCCTGTCACGCAAGGATGGTTTGTTGTGGGCTAAGGACAAAATATTTGTCCCGGAGGGAGTCAGAGTTTCGGTTCTAGCTGCCTGCTATGACCACCCTCTGGCTGGCCATTTTGGTGTTCATAGGACCCTTGACCTCATGCAACGCACCTTCTGGTGGCCTGAGATTGGAAAAGACTGCAGAAGTTATGTGTCTTCCTGTGTTTCTTGCTCCAGGAGTAAAACCACCAGAAGTAAGGCGTGGGGTCTCCTCAGACCACTCCCAATCCCTGACCGGCCCTGGCAAACTATCGCCATGGACTTTATCGTGGAACTTCCACCTTCGGCCGGGTGCTCCGCCATTTTTGTGGTTGTAGACCGGCTTACTACTTTAATAATTCACCACATTCCGTTACCGGGCAATCTCCCTTCTTTGCCAATTATGGTTTTCATCCTTCCTTTCTGCCCGACGTCCCATCTGATTCTGGAGTGCCCCCAGACCTCTTCACGAGTAACAACAAACTTCTGCAGGACACCTTGGCCAAGGCTCAGATAGCGTCCAGGTGACCAGGTCTTTTTATCCACAGCTAACCTGTGCATGGCCTGCCCATCCAAGAAGTTGGCTTCCAGGTTTATCGGCCCATTCCCCGTTAAAATAAGACTCAATGCCGTGTCCTATGAGTTATCCTTACCTGATACCCTATGGATCCATCCTGTGTTCCATGTCACTCTTTTTCAAAACCCGCGGTTCCCGACGCCTTCCCCGGCAGAAGCCCTGGACCTCTGGAACCAGTGATGGTGGATGGCGACATGGAGTACGAAGTTGAGGTTGTACTTGATTGCCGGAAAAGAGGTAACCAGCTTCAGTTCCTTATTAAATGGAAGGGTTATGGGCCGGAAGAGAATTCCTGGGAACCTGAGAGTAACATTCATGCCGCAGACCTGATCCAGGCGTTTTTTCTTGCCCATCCTCAGAAAAGCAGTTTGTTGGGCACCCGGAGGTTGCCCTTAAGGGGGGGGGGCAATGTTAGGAATGCTTCCTGAGCACACTGATGTGCTGTCATGAATCTGCAATCTAAAGGGTTAACTTAGAGCAGATTAATTGCAGTAATTGGCAAAGAGGCTGCCTTATTTAAACAGCTCAGAAGCACTGTGTCTTTGCTGACTTGTCTGCAGCTCTTCCTGTGTTCCTGAAGCCTGCTTCCTGTTACCTGTTTGATATCCGTTTTGACCTTTGGCTTGTTCCTGACCTTGTTGACCTGCTGCCTGTCCTGACCCCCGGCTTGTTTGACCATTCTCTCGGATCTCCCTTGTCTGCTTATCTGCCTTCGGATCTTGACTGGCTTCTCCCTTGGTGGGGTGACCCTGAGGACTACGACCTGGTATCCACACGCAGCAAAATCCATCCTCACCACTAGAGGCTCTGGTGAAAACCGGTGGATACTTAGATTCCGCACCTCAGGTTAGCCTGTGTCACTTACCTTGGGGGTTCCCGTCTAAGCACCGCCCTCTGGCACACGTGGGGCCTTCCTCTGCCATCAGGCTACCACTTGTATCCCTAACAGCCGCCTTCCTGCCTCTATGTCCGAAGCTATAGTTGTTTTCCTGCTGAAGCTCGGCAAGGATCCGCTTTTGGCGGATTCCTAAAGGCCCATATCTCTACTCACAACGGATGTTAAAATTCTAGCTAAGATACTGGCCACTAGGCTGTCCTCTGTTGTCCAAGGGGTTGTCCATAGGGATCAATCGGGGTTTATCCTGACCAGATCGACGGCACTTAATCTCCGCCGACTATTTCTGAACCTTCAGATCCCAGTAGACAACCCTGGGAACCGGGCAGTCTTTTCGCTAGATGCCGCTAAGGCATTCAATAGTGTTGAATGGGTGTACCTATGGGAAGTTCTCAAGCCATTTGGTGTGGGAGAGAACTTTCTGACCTGGGTGCGGGTACTGTACGCTGCCCCCACGGCCAGACTGAGGGTGAACGGGGAGCTTTTTGGACCCTTCTGTTTGCACAGGGGGACTAGACAGGGCTGCCCGCTATCTCCATTGCTGTTTGCCATGGCACTGGAGACCTTAGCGGCGCGGATTCGGTCCTCCCCTGACATAGTGGGGTTCAGAAGGGGCTCCCATGCAGACGTTATCTCACTCTATGCGGATGACACACTGCTCTACCTAGGTGATACCGGGGAATCCTTGCGGGCGGTAATGTCCCTTATTGACTACTTTGGGTCCCTGTCGGGATTTTCCATAAATTGGGATAAATCAGTTTTAATGCCCCTTGATCCCAAAGCTCAGCCCTTTTCCGGACTGTGCATCCACAGTGCGAGTGGTTGACTCCTTCAAATATTTGGGGATCCAGGTGTCTCCTGATCCTACCCAGTATATCACACTGAACCTCGTACCTCTGCTGCAAAGTTCCCTTGTCGGTGGCTGGGCGAGTCAATCTAATTAAGATGGTGTGGGCTTCTCAACTTCTTTATGTCTTGCACAACTCCCCAATCTGGATACCCAGGAAATGGTTCTATAGGATTGACTCCCAGTTCCGAGAACTGATCTGGTGCAAAAAAGTGGCTAGGATTAAATTGGCTACCCTTCAGATGGGCAAGGATAGTGGTGGCTTGGCAGTCCCCAACCCCAGAGTATATTTTCTAGCCTTCCAGGTTCAGCATATGGGGGGCTGGGGTCTTTTGGATCCATTCGATCCTATTGGGTCCTTATTGGTCCCTCCTGACTCGCCTCACCCTGTCCTTGTACACCTTGAAGCGGGGTTCTCCAATATGGGGACTCGGTTACCCACACTCGCCTTGATTCGCATGGTGTGGCGCTGTGTCAAGGGGATGTTGCAGATCACGGGTTACCTTCCTCAGACCCCGATTTGGCATAATCGCAACTTATACACATGATGTGGGTACACTTATACACATGATGTGGAGATGTCCCAAGCTGTTTCGCTACTGACACGATCTCTAAAGTGTATAATTTTCAGCTACTAAGGGATCCTGTGGTCTGTCTGCTTGGTGCTCTGGAGGTGGACACTCTGACCCCAAATGCTCACGTTGCCATGTTGCGATTGTTGTATATTGCTCGCAAATTAATTGCTAGATTTTGGATCGCCTCCAGGGTGCCGAGCAGGGGCCAGTGGATAACACAGGTCAATGCCTCTTTAATCAGGGAAAAGCTGACATACCAGCATCGAAATGCTCACAAGAAATTTGCCTCGTTATGGCAACCTTGGTTGGATGACCCGGCCTTGGCTCCCCCCAGTTGGTTATGGATCGGCTGCTCATTGGATAGGGTAGCATTTCTTGAGAAGGTCTAGCGTGCAGAGTCCTCCCATCCTTTCCCTTCCTTTCCCCCCTCCCCCTCCCTTTAAGTTTTCTGCCACTGTTTTCCTTTTTTCCCTTCTCCTTTGCACTTAGTACTTCAGGTGGGTTTTTGCTACTTTACGGAGGTGTGTGCTATATTGCTAGATGTTCATGGTCCTATTACTATTGGGAGGGAATAACTGTATGTTTTTATTTATCCTTCTCTTATGCACATGGGCACATGCTCAGGTTTGTTTACTTGGCTGTAATTTTCACCTGAATGCGATGGTTTATGGATGACGTTTTCCTGTACTGTTGCTGTTATATCATTTATATATTTGTATTTTTCCGAACACTGGTTCTGTAACTGATTATATCTACCGTTCATGTTATTTATTCAGTGTACTGTTTATACTCAATAAATATTAAAAAAAATTTCAGACCTTTGGTGATCAAATGCAAAAAAAATGCTTTTTAGACACTTGGAGACCCAAACAAATGTTTCAGGTGGTTGGTTACCAAATGCAATTATCTTGTCCAAATCCGACTTTTTAAGACTCTAATAGACAAAAATACAGTCATTTTGACTAAATTTGTTTTTCAGACCTTTGGTGACCAAATGCAGTTATTTTGACTAAAAAGGGCTTTTTAGACACATGAAAATTTTTTTCAGATCACTGGTAACGAAATGCAATTATCTTGTCTTAAAACTGGCTTTTTAAGACTCTAAAAGACAAAAATACAGTCATTTTGGCTAAAAAAAAGGTTTTCAGACCTTTGGTGACCAAACGTAGTTATTTTGACTAAAAAGTACTTTTTAGACACTTGGAGACCAAAATAGAGTCATCTTGACCAAAAACATTTTTTCAGGCCATTGGTTACATAATGTAGTTTATCTTGTCTAAAACCGGCATTCTAAAACTCTAAAAGACAAAAATACAGTCATTTTGGCTAAAGTAGTTTTTCAAACCTTTGGTGACCAAACGTAGTTATTTGAACTAAAAAGGGCTTTTTAGACACTTGGAGACCAAAATAGAGTCATTTTGACCAAAAACATTTTTTCAGGCCATTGGTTACCAAATGCAGTTATCTTGTCTAAATATGGAGTTTTGAGACTCTAAAAGACAAAAATACAGTCATTTTGGCTAAAATAGTTTTTCAGACCTTTGGTGACCAAACGTAGTTATTTGAACTAAAAAGGGCTTTTTAGACACTTGGAGACCTAAATAGAGTCATTTTGACCAAAAACATTATTTCAGGCCATTGGTTACCAAATGTAGTTTATCTTGTCTAAAAGCGGTGTTTTAAGACTCTAAAAGACAAAAATACAGTCATTTTGGCTAAAAAATGGTTTCAGACCTTTGGTGACCAAATGCAGTTATTTTGACTAAGAATGGCTTTTTAGACCCTTGGAGACCAAAATAGAGTCATTTTGACCCAAACAAATGTTTCAGGCGATTGGTTACCAAATGCAATTATCTTGTCCAAAACTGGCTTTTTAAGACTCTAATAGACAAAAATACAATCATTTTGACTAAATTTTTTTCAGACCTTTGGTGACCAAATGCAGTTATATTGACTAAAAAGGGCTTTTTAGACACTTGGAGACCAAAATAGAGTCATTTTGACCAAAAAAATGTTTTCAGATCACTGGTAACGAAATGCAATTATCTTGTCTAAAACCGGCTTTTTAAGACTCTAAAAGACAAAAATACAGTAATTTTGGCTAAAAAAGGTTTTCAGACCTTTGGTGACCAAATGCAGTTATTTTGACTAAGAAAGGCTTTTTAGACACTTGGAGACCAAAATAGAGTCATTTTGACCCAAACAAATGTTTCAGGCGATTGGTTACCAATGCAATTATCATGTCCAAAACCGGCTTTTTAAGACTCTAATAGACAAAAATACAATCATTTTGACTAAATTTTTTTTTCAGACCTTTGGTGACCAAACGTAGTTATTTTGACTAAAAGGGCTTTTTAGACACTTGGAGACCAAAATAGAGTCATTTTGACCAAAAACATTTTTTCAGGCAATCGGTTACCAAATGTAGTTTATCTTGTCTAAAAGCGGTGTTTTAAGACTCTAAAAGACAAAAATGTAGGCATCTTGGCTTAAAAAAGTGTTTCAGACCTTTGGTGACCAAATGAAGTTATTTTGACCAAAAACATTTTTTCAGGCCTTTTGTTACGAAATGCAATTATCTTGTCTAAAACCGGCGTTTTAAGACTGTAAAAGACAAAAATACAGTAATTTTAGCTAAAAAAGTATTTCAGACCTTTGGTGACCAAATGCAGTTATTTTGACTAAAACAGGCTTTGGAGACCTAAATAGAGTCATTTTGACCAAAAACATTTTTTCAGGCCATTGGTTACCAAATGTAGTTTATCTTGTCTAAAAGCGGTGTTTTAAGACTCTAAAAGTAAAAAATACAGTCATTTTTGGGGGGCGTGGTCTGGACATGGACGGCTGAAGTTGTGCTTTCCCCGAGCTCCGTGCCTGTCCGACCCTTACCCGGCCGACGTTCACTGCTGACGCCCGGGATGAGATCAGCGAGGCGCAGGAGGTCAAGGGGAACGGCTGGACCACCGAATACACCCCGCCGGAACCCGGTTCGTGGAGCTATTCAGCACTTCTTTTCTCCTACACCGGCTCCCGCCGCCGCCTCCAACATGGCGACTGCACGCTCTCCCCCTCTGCAGGATGCGAGCCCTCCTCCAGCATCGCCGGCTTCCACCGCTGCCTCGGAAACCCTGTTGGACACTCCGGCTGCCTTTGGAGCCCCGGGACCCAGCCCTTCCCATCCGACTACCCAAGTGGAGGTGGACTCTGAACTCCGCGCCCTGTTGCGCGCCCTCCCCACAAAGGCCGACATCGAGGCGATCGTGGGTCGCCTGGAAGTGAAACACCGCCAGGAAGTGACCGCGGTCCGGGCTGAGGTACAGACTGTGGCTGATCGGGTATCGGCGGGGGAGACCACCATACAGGCTATGGAGGGACGCCTGGCCTCGGTGGAGGCTGCACTGCGGTCCCAGGAGGAGGTGACCATTGCCATGCAGATCCATATGGAGGATCTGGAGGACCGCAGTCGGCGGAACAATGTCCGGATTAAGGGCCTGCCCGAGGCCACGCGTGCTGATGACCTTCCGGCCACGGTCACCGCGATCTTTGCGCAGCTATTGGGGGAAGATTTACCCCCCCGCATGGACTTTGACCGCCTGCACAGAGCGCTGGGCCCGCGTTCTTCGGACCCGGACAGGCCACGTGACGTACTGTGCCGCCTGCATAGGTTTGCCCACCGTGAACTTATCGTCCGGAAAGCATGGGATGTGGGCACCCTGGACTTTGATGGAGCGGCCCTCAAGTTGATGCCGGACCTCTCCAGGGCCACATTATACCGCAGGGCCTTGCTGAGACCTCTACTGGACCTGGCTCACCGCAGTGGCGTCACCTACAGATGGGGATACCCGCTTTCTGTCACCTTCCGCAAGCCGAACTCCTCCTTCACACTCCGCTCCCGAGCGGAGCTCCCTGCGCTCTTTGCCTTTTTGGAAGCTGACCCTATTCAGGTACCCAACTGGCTCCTTCTACTGCCCAGGCCGTCAGATCGCAGACCACCTCCCTCCGGAGGCTTTCTGGGATCTCCCCGTCCTCAACGTTCCAGACGGAATTCCAGGCCCCGGGCGCTGGAAGCACGTAGAGAACCTTGAATGTATTTACCCTTCGTCCCGGGCACCCTCTGATGCCCCGAAGCACCTCGTCAGCTGGCTGAACTGATCCCTGGTTCCTTCACCTTGCCCTGCAGATGACGGCTTGACTCAGGTTTGCTTGTTGTTGGTAACCCCCCCCCTTTTTTTCTGTCCGGGTTGTGCCTCCCCGCAGATGCCCCTGCTTCGCCTGCCTGCATGGACTGGCCTTGCTGCCCCCCCACTGACTGGCAATTACTTCACCCGCTGCCCCCACTGTCCGAGGCGGGGGGGGGGTGCTAGGTCCGGGCACTGCCAAGACTGACGTCATGGACCGTTCTATTGTCCCCACTTTGGGTGCCCGCAGCTGCTGCAGCCTGCACTGCCATCCGCAGTGCTGTACATGGAGTCCCAGGGGTGGTTGCCTGGGGGGGTCGCCTGTGGGCTCCCCGTGGGTTGTGTGGGGTGGGGAGGGGGATTGGGGTGACCTGCTGTGGGGACCTGCACTTGTTCTCATGGGGATCTGTTACCGGGGACGTTATGTTCTTATTGTTATTGTTTATTGCACTGTTCGCTCCTGCGATCCTCGCATGCCCCAGAGCGGGGGGGGGTCCTCTGACCCCTGGTCTTTTGTGGGCCACTTAGCAATGATGCAGATGGCTGTGGTTACACTACCTGTTTTCATTATGTGCCTTAGATGCTGCTGTGGGTACTAGACTTGCCCTGAGGGGCCCTCGGTCTGCCCCCTCCACTTCCAGACACGCTGCTTTTCCTTGCTTCTGTTTCTGACGTCTATCCTACATACCATACTTACTAATGGGTCTCTCTCTCTCATGATGGTATCCTGTCTCCCTCGCCTCCTACTCTCTACTCTCCCTCCTATACACGTACACAGTGCCGGGTGGGCCGGACAGCCGGACTCGGGTTCCATTTTTCCTGTTTTTTTTTCTTTTTTGTACTTCCTGGTCTGTCCTTCTCCAACCCCCGACCCCCAGTAGGTTGACGCCTGGTGGGCTCCGTGCCTCCTGGCGCTCGTGCAGTAATTTCTGCTCTCTAGTTTTGCTATCTCCTCCCCTCCTCTGCTTCTTTCTCCCTCTCGCACTCTCTCTATCCCCTCCTACTCCCATTCTTGTCTACTCCCTGACTGAGGGATCGGAGCTGGGGTCCAGGGTGTGGCGTTTGAGCGACTCGCTCCTCCAGAACGCCGAGGTACAAGCGGAGATTCAACACGAGCTTTCTGAGTTCTTTCGGGTAAATGTCCCGGACGACTGTGACGCAGGCATGATATGGGAGGCCCACAAGACAGTGGTGCGGGGACTTTTTATTAAGCACGGCTCCCGTCTCAAGAAACAGCGCCAGCAGCTTCTGGAGCGACTGTTTGACGAGATCCATGCCCTGGAAATTAGACATAAGCGTTCCTTTTCGAGAGAATTGGAACTGGAATTGATTGCACTCCGCCAAAAGGTTCAGGACATCCTCTTTATGAAGGCTAAAGCTGACTTGCAGAGGGCTCTTCAGAAGTTCTATCTTTCTGGCGACAAATGTGGCCGGCTGCTGGCATCCTCCATTCGGGCGCAGAGGTTGGCTAACTATGTCCCACACGTTCTGTCCCCGTCGGGGCAGCGGGTTGCTCTCCCGAAACAGATCGCCGCGACCTTTCGCGACTTTTTCTCCACCTTATACAACCTCCCCCCCTCAGTGTCCCCCGCATCTCATCTAGAGGAATATATCGCCTCAGCGCACTTGCCCTCCCTTGCGGCAGAAGACTGTGAGTCGCTGGAATCCCCGATCACGCTGCTGGAGTTGCAGGGCGCTCTAGGCTCCTGTAAGGCGGGTAAGGCCCCAGGGCCTGACGGCTTCACACTCCCCTACTTCACCACTTTCCTACCCACCCTCGGCCCTCACTGGGTGAAGTGGCTCAACCTTCTGGGATCTGGGGAGTCTGCCTTCCCGAGGGACTCCCTTAGGGCACACATCTCCCTCATCCCGAAGGAAGGAAAGGACCCCTCAGCCTGCGCCAGTTATCGCCCGATTTCATTATTAAATGTGGACCTGAAAGTGTTCGCTAAAATCTTGGCGAATCGACTTGGACCTTACATGTCCCGTTTAGTCCATTTGGACCAGGTCGGCTTTATACCATCCAGGGAAGCTCGTGATAACACGACCAAGGTCCTCAACCTCATCCATGTTGCCCGGTCCACTAATACCCCTTGCGTTTTCCTGAACACGGATGCCGAAAAGGCCTTCGACCGGGTCAGCTGGAGGTTTATGACGTCCACCTTGCGTACTGTGGGCCTCGGTGCCACCATGCTGTCCTGGATTGGACATCTCTACTCGAACCCGACTGCGCAGGTGAAGTGCAATGGAGTCCTCTCAGACTCCTTCTCGATCTCCAATGGCACTCGTCAGGGCTGCCCTCTCTCCCCCCTTCTCTTCGCCCTCTCCCTAGAGCCTTTTCTGTGTAGGGTGAGGGCGAACCCGGACATCACCGGACTTACCGTTGGGGACTTTGAATGTAAGGTCTCTGCATACGCGGACGACCTGATGTTTTCCTTGACCAACCCTGTCGTCTCTGCGCCTAACCTTCTCAAGGAGTTGACGCTATACGGTACACATGCTAACCTGAAGATCAACTTCGGTAAGTCAGAGGCGATGGGGGTCGCTATCCCCCCGACCTTAATGGCCACCATTTCTTCCTCGCTGCCTTTCCGCTGGACCAAAGGGGCGCTTACGTACCTGGGCACCCGTATAGCGCCTATTATCTCACAGCTTTACGAGCTCAACTTCGCCCCACTGCTCGTCACGGTCCGCCGCCTCCTTGAGGCCTGGTCAACCGGCCTTCACTCCTGGTTCGGGAGGTGCAACCTGCTGAAGATGACGGTCCTCCCTAAGGTTTTGTACCTGCTTCAGGCTCTCCCAATCAAACTTCCATCTGCCTTTTTTAAACAGCTGCACTCTCTCTTTGTACGGTTCATCTGGGCCACGGGTGCCCCACGCTTGTCCCGGGCACTTTTGACGTTACCCAAGCACTGTGGCGGCCTGGCCCTGCCGGATGTGCACAAATATTACTTGGCGACGCACCTCGGTCGCCTTCTCGACTGGCGCAGGCACTCCACATAAAAGTTGTGGGTTGGCCTGGAATTGGTGCAATCTACGATACCCCTAGGGGGCGCCCCCTGGTGTAAGGGGCACTGGCCACCTGCTCTGGTATCCCACCCTACGATTGGGGTTACCCTCTCTGTGTTGTCCCCGGTAATCCTTAACCCTGCTATTTCTTCTGCAACTTCCCCGCTGTTTCCGATTTTGGGGAATCCGGCGTTCTCTCCGGGCCTGATAGATCGGACGTTCCAACCGCTGGTTGACCGTGATAAGAGAGTGGCGTCTCGCTTTACGTGTCCAGGTGGCTGGCCCTCCATAGCAGAACTGTCAGACCCGACGGGGCACTTTGCCCTTACCTTTTGGCCGGCTGTGCAATTACACCACTTTCTCCTTTCCCTCCCGGAACCTGACCTTTTCAACAGGGAATTGACCCCTTTTGAGGAACTTTGTGAGGGTGAGGGAATGCTCCCACACACACTGTCTCAGGCTTATCACCTCCTGATCTCCCCGCCGGAGGATTTCACCCCTCCTTTCTTTTCCAAATGGGAACAGGATCTCCAGATTTCTCTCTCACCGACGCAGAAGCTCAACATCTGCACAATAGCTTTAAAGACGCCGACCTGTACCAGACTGCAGGAGTCCAACTATAAGTTACTCACCAGGTGGTACAGGGTCCCTTCCCGTCTGAGCAAAATCTTTCCGGGGACCTCCGATACCTGTTGGCGCTGTCAGGAAGACAGGGGTACCCTGCTTCATGTATTCTGGTCCTGCCCGAAACTGCGAGACTTTTGGACCGCGGTGGGCTCCCTACTACGTGATCTGACCGAACATACTATTCCGGACACGCCGGAATTTTTCCTCTTACAACGCACCAGCATCCCTCTGAGGAAATATAAACTTTCTATTGTGCCCCATGTCCTCTGTGCGGCTAAATCCTGCATTCCGCAGTACTGGAAGACCTCCCGATCGCCCACCATCAGGGACTGAATGCGGAGGCTGGTCGAGGTGAACAGACTGGAAGATTTGACCCTTACAGCGCTCCACCAGCGTGAGAAGTATGAGAAGGTATGGGGATACTGGAGGGTTTTCGTCCTGTCAGAACGGGGAACTTCTCTGTTGGGCTCCTGAGTCTGGCCGAGAAAGTCATCCTCGGAGGGAGTGGTCCCCGGGATCCGGTGCGGAGCGGTCCCCCCCCCACCTCCCCCTCTTTTCCCCTTCCTTCCCCCCTATCCCCTTGCCCCCCCCCTGTCGATGTGTGTTTGTCCCCCACTCTGTCTGTGCTCCTCTTTCTCTTTCCTGCTCTTTCTTTTATCTCTCTAATGCTGTCTTAGCCTTACTTCCTAAACCTTGAACTGGAACTGTGCTGCGCAGACGATGAGTCTGCATTGGTCACTGTCACTTATTTGGTACTAGCGCACAACAACCTTGCATACCTCCACATGGGCCTAGTGCCCCGGAAACTTGATTATTTGTATTTGTCGATGCTTATATGACACACTTGTTTTCCTCTGTTGATGCTTCCGTATTTGTCCTGACCTTTGCACTAACAGCACGTATGTGCGTGCTTTCTTCCTACTTACTTGGTGCTTGCCTCGGTGATTTACATGTTTTTGGTTATATTACACTGTACTGTACTGTTTATCTGGTTCAACTTTTACAATAAAATCATATTTGAAAAAAAATACAGTCATTTTGGCTAAAAAAGGTTTTCAGACTTTGGTGACCAAATTCATTTATTTTGACTAAGACACTTGGAGACCAAAAATAGAGTCATTTTGTCCAAAAACATGTTTTCAGGCCATTGGTTACCAAATGCAGTTATCTTGTCTAAAAGCGGTGTTTTGAGACTCTAAAAGACAAAAATACAGTCATTTTGGCTAAAAAAGTTTTTCAGACCTTTGGTGACCAAAATGCAGTTATTTTGACTAAAAAGGGCTTTTTAGACTCTAAATGCGGCGTTTTGAGACTCTAAAAGACAAAAATGCAGGCATCTTGGCTAAAAAAAGTTTTTCAGACCTTTGGTTACCAAATGCAGTTATTTTGACTAAAAAAGGCTTTTTAGACACTTGGAGACCAAAATATAGTAATTTTGACCAAAAACATTTTTCAGGCCTTTTGTTACGAAATGCAATTATCTTGTCTAAAACCGGCTTTTTAAGACTCTAAAAGACAAAAATACAGTAATTTTAGCTAAAAAAGTATTTCAGACCTTTTGTGACCAAATGCATTTATTTTCACTAAAATAGGCTTTTTAGACACTTGGAGACCAAAAATAGTCATTTTGACCAAAAACATTTTTCAGGCCATTGGTTACCAAATGCAGTTATCTCGTCTAAATGCGGAGTTTTGAGACTCTAAAAGACAAAAATACAGTCATTTTGGCCAAAATAGTTTTTCAGACCTTTGGTGACCAAACGTAGTTATTTTGACTAAAAGGGCTTTTTAGACACTTGGAGACCTAAATAGAGTCATTTTGACCAAAAACATTTTTCAGGCCATTGGTTACCAAATGTAGTTTATCTTGTCTAAAAGCGGTGTTTTAAGACTCTAAAAGACAAAAATATAGTCATTTTGGCTAAAAAAAGGTTTTCAGACCTTTGGTGACCAAATACAGTTATTTTGACTAAAAAAGACTTTTTAGACACTTGGGAGACCAAAATAGAGTCATTTTTGACCAAAAACATTTCTTCAGCCCATTGGTTACCAAATGCAGTTATCTTGTCTAAAAGCGGCATTTTAAGACTATTAAAGACAAAAATACAGTAATTTTGGCTAAAAAGGGTTTTCTTTTATAGTCTTAAAAAGCCGCTTTCGGACAAGATAATTGCATTTGGTAACCAATGGCCTGAAACATTTTTTTTGGGTCAGAATGACTCGATTCTGGTCTTCAAGTGTATGACCAAAATAGAGTCATTTTGAAAAAAAACATTTTTTCAGGCCATTGGTTACCAAATGCAGTTATATTGTCTAAAAGCGGCGTTTTAAGACTCTAAAAGACAAAAATACAGTAATTTTGGCTAAAAAGGGTTTTCTTTTATAGTCTTAAAAAGCCGCTTTCGGACAAGATAATTGCATTTGGTAACCAATGGCCTGAAACATTTTTTTGGGTCAGAATGACTCGATTCTGGTCTTCAAGTGTCTAAAAAGCCTTTTTTAGTCAAAAATAACTGCATTTGGTCACCAAAGGTCTGAAAAACTTTTTTAGCCAAAATGACTGTATTTTTGTCTTTTAGAGTCTTAAAAATCCGGTTTTAGACAAGATAACTGCGCATTTCGTAACCAGTGGCCTCAAAACATTTTTTTGGTCAAAATGACTCTATTTTGCTCTCCAAGTGCCTTAAAGGCCTATTTTAGTCAAAATAACTGCATTTGATCACCAAAGGTCTGAAATTTCTTTTTTTACCCAAAATGACTGTATTTTTGTCTTTTAGAGTCTCAAAACGCCGCTTTTAGACAAGATAAACTACATTTGGTAACCAATGGCCTAAAAAAATATCTTTGGTCAAAATGACTCTATTTAGGTCTTCAAAGCCTGTTTTAGTCAAAATAACTGCATTTGGTCACCAAAGGTCTGAAATACTTTTTTAGCTAAAATTACTGTATTTTTGTCTTTTAGAGTCTCAAAACCCTGCATTTAGACAAGATAACTGCAATTGGTAACAAAAGGCCAGAAAAATGTTTTTGGTTAAAATGACTATATTTTGGTCTCCAAGTGTCTAAAAAGCCTTTTTTAGTCAAAATAACTGCATTTGGTCACCAAAGGTCTGAAAATCTTTTTTAGCCAAAATGACTGTATTTTTGTCTTTTAGAGTCTCAAAACCCTGCATTTAGACAAGATAACTGCAATTGGTAACCAATGGCCTGAAAAAATGTTTTTGGTCAAAATGACTCTATTTTGGTCTCCAAGTGTCTTAAAAGCAATTTTTTAGTCAATATAACTGCATTTGGTCACCAATGCACAATTTAGTCAAAATGACTGCATTTTCGTCTTTTAGAGTTTTAAAAAGCAAGTTTTGGACAAGATAATTGCATTTGGCAACCAATCGCCTGAAACATTTGTTTGGGTCAAAATTACTATTTTGGTCTCAAAGTGTCTAAAAAGCCTTTTTTTGTCAAAATAACTGCATTTGGTCACCAAAGGTCTGAAAAACTTTTTTTTTAGCCAAAATGACTGTATTTTTGTCTTTTAGAGTCTCAAAACGCCACTTTTAGACACGATAACTGCATTAGGTAACCAATGGCCTGAAAACATGTTTTTGGGCAAAATGACTCTATTTTGGTCTCCAAGTGTCTAAAAAGCCTATTTTAGATTAATATCAGTGTAAGATCTGATACGTTGCTTCAATAAATTATCTTTTTCATATATATGATTTTTTATATAGCCACTGACTACATCTGAACATTGGACGACCACTTTTTACATATATTTGTTTCTTATTTATTATGTCCTTGCCACCAGAGTTTAAAGCATTCAACGATGGGGTTTTTTATTCACTCATGTATGACTCATTTATTTATTGGTTCCTATTTTTTCAGCTATTGTTTGTATGTATATCTCCATTCCCCTATGTGGTGAAGGAGTTTTGTATCTAATTGTCTTTCACTGTGGAACTGTGGACTTGCTGAACCTACACCTGTTTCTTATCAATCAATTAATTCAAGGTGCATGCAATTACATTCTTCGGTCACCTCCCTTTTTTGGTTTACCTACAAATGTATGTCGGCTTCCACGGTTCCATAGTGTGTGGTTATGAGTAAGCGATCTACATCGTGAAACGCGTCAACCCGACATGTCTGTTATGTGCATTGTATTGTCTGTCTGCTGTACCGAAGAAGAATAAAGGAGTTTTGATTGTTTTCATCTTACATTTCCTGAGTGCGGTCTACTTTCTTGGATTTTCTATTGCTTGGACGGCGGATCTGACCAGCACCAGCCATTGAACTGACACCTGAGCGGCTCTGCTCTTTGTTGTTATTGGCAGGGGTGATTGCCTACGGCCACATCCCCTGAACATGGCCGATCTCGTCTGATCTCGGAAGCTAAGCAGGGTCGGGCCTGGTTAGTACCTGGTGGGAGACCACCTGGGAATTAAACAAATACCACTGGTAATTAACCTTGCCTACTATTTTAAAATCATTTGGGGGAAAAAAGTCATTTTCGGTTTTCGGCAAAGGGCATCCTGCATTTTCGGTTTCTGTTTCGGCCCAGAATTTTCATTTCGGTGCATCCCTACATGTAAGGAAAGGGCACAAAAACAAACACGACAACACCGCTGGGAGGGGGCCGGGGCCCTATCAATTGGACATGGGGGCCCGGCAGCTTGAAATTTTACTACGTGTGCAGGCAGTAAATATATATTTCTCTGTGGCTCCTAGGTTATTGATTGCAGTTGCATCGCAGACACCACCCAAGGCCTGCCTGCAAGGTAAGTGACTATGCCAGCCTGACTGCAAAAGTAATCCTTATTTTGACACAATTTTTGATGTGTCTGTATTAGATTGGTAATTTTCTCTCTATTACACAGTGAGTGATGGCATCAGACTGTGTGAGAGAGGGACAGTTCTTGGGCCCTAACCTAAAGGTGTGTGTATATATATATATATATATATATATATATTGTGACAGGAAGTCAGGTAAATCTGGGAATGTAGTCACTGAGAGGAGACACATTCCCACCTGCTTTGAAAAGTTCACTGATACTATAGGGTGTTGGCTGCAAAAAGAGCCAGCAGGAAGTTGAAAACCATTCAGCTGTTCAGAATGAGGAGATCAAGGCCTCTATAATTTGTCCAGAGAAAGTTTATGCATGGCTGCCTCCTGTCGCTGTGTGAGCTGGGAAGAGGAGGACAGACATACGTGTACCTCCCGACGCCGTGTGGGCATGGGAGAAGGACTGCTGCCGCCTGTCGCCGTGTGGGCTGGGAGAGGGGGACAGTCGGATGTGTGCCTCCCGACAAGCTGGTGAGCATGGGAGAAGACCCCCTACAGCGATGTGAAGCTAAGGAGGGTAACCACGAGTGAAGACGTCTCAAAGGTGAGAAGACAAAGTGTTCCATGTGAAGAGTGTGAAGAGTAAAGGGACCTGTTAAATGAACTGTGTTCAATGTGAAGAATCTGAAGAGTAAAGGATCCTGTTATAAATGAACATGTGCTGTGTGAAAGAAAACAAAGGGACATGTTCAATGGACAATGTTTGTGCTGTGTGAAAAGCAAACAAATGGACATTTGAGTGTCTGCTGTAGGATCAGCAGTGTCGGCCCAACAGTAGGTTGGAAAGACTTCTTAGGTAGGTTCCAGCTGTGAGAAGGTAGCCGCCCACAGAGGCAAGGATTTATTTTGTCTTTTATTTTATTTTGGCTGTTTTGATGCTTGCAATTGTGTTAAGTAAATTGCATGAATAAATCAGTCTTGTTTTCAACCTCTAATCGGCTATCTCTCTGTGAAAACGCACCCCCAAAGGGGTCATCCACGCCTACCACCGAGCTAATCCCTTACATATGGTGGAGGTATGCAGTGGGCAGAAGCAGCAAGATCCCTGCAAGGAAGTGCAAATGTTTGATGAACTTTATCTGGTGCATGAGATTGCACAATCTAGGTGTGCAGGAGAGAAGATCCTGACAGAAAAAAAAAAAAAAAAGTGTTTTAAAGAGACAGCGGTCTCAAAATTATTTGATGAACTTTGTTGTGTCTGGTGCAAGTGACTGCACAAACTGTGTGTGCAGGAAAAGAGATCTTGCAAGAGAGAGAAAAACTACATGTGTTAAAGAGACAGTGGTCTGAAAATTTTTTGCTGGACTGTGAAAAATTTGTGGAGTTATTGAAGATGGGGCGATCCAAACGCCTGAAAAATGCAAAGATAGATGAAATGAGAGACCGGATTCTATGGATGGAGGGGATGTTACCGTCTGAACCAGCCCCATCCATGCCTAAAGAGAGTCTACTAAAGAGGAAGGTTGTTGTCCCTAGCAACACTGATGAAACTGCTATGGAGACGCAGTGTGCTCAGATGAAAAGTAAACCCAAAATGGGGGAGATGCTGAAACAACGGAGCTTTGCAGCTCAACAAAAGGCTCATCAAGAGAGCATGGCAGGCTGGAAACAGAGACGCCAGCAGCCAATGGAGGCCATCGGTTTGGAGGAAACCGAGTATGTGTGCAGGGCTGAGTTGGATGCCTTGCAACGGAAAATGGAAGAAAAGGAACAAGCCTTGGAATTGCTTAAAATGGAGCATAGAAACTTGCAGGAAATGAATGAACTACTCAAGTCTCATGTGTTACAGTGGGAAGAATCCACTGCTCTTCTTTTGGTCGAGTTGCAAAAATGTCAAGACACTATAAAGGAGAAAGATACCATCCTCATGGAAAAGGAAATTGAAATTCAGACTTTGCAGAAGCAAAGCATGTGTGAAATGTTGGAGTTGCGTAATCAGCTGGAAAAAAGTCTTCAGTGTTTGGAAGCTACAAAAATAGACCTGCAGGAGTCGCAGGAACAGAATGTCGCTCTGAAAACGACATTGTCTCTCAGCGACAACGAGAAAAGTGAAAGAGAGGCTAAATTACTGAGTACTGTGTATGAGCTCACCACTTTGAGCAATGTGGTAGATGAATTACGTGCAGACTGTGAAAGTTGGAAAGGTGAAGCCCAACGTTTCCAGCAGCAGTTAAAGGAGAAAGAAGCCTGTGTGGCAGAATTACAGTCTCATTCCCAGAAACTAGCCAATGAGGTGAAGGCTCTTATGCAGGGAAAAGGAGATTGTGAACATAAGAGGGAAAAAGTAGAGGCACGGCTTCTGGAATCGCAAGTCAAGGTGTCAGAAGGTGACCGATTGTGTGCTAAGCTGTTAGAGAAGGCAAACCGACTGCAGGTTGAGTTGGACAATGTTACAAATCAGCTTTCTCAAGCAGACAGCAAATCTAGAGCAATTGCGGAAGATTTTTCTATCTTGGAATCGCAGCTGCAAGACACGCAGGAACTCTTACAGGAAGAGAGGTGTCAAAGGCTGAGTTTTAGCACAAAGCTCAAACAAATGGAAGATGAGAAAAATGGCTTCCTGGAACAATTAAAAGAGGAGGCGGAAGAAAAGAAAAACCTATCAGAGCAAGTCGCAACATTGCAAGCTCAGATAGCGGATATGAAAAAACGCATGGAAGAAAGCGTTGGTTCATTACAGTGTGTTGAAGATGTGAAAAAGAAGTTTGATCAGATGCTTGGTGAAGAGAAGACTGTGTCTGCAAAATATGCAGAAGAACGCGCACGTGAAGAAACGGAGGTGCGTGATAACGAGAGCAAAGCCCTGTTCTTGGCTCGCTCTTTGGAGGAAGCTCTAGAGTGTAAGGCTGAACTAGAAAGAGTTAACCAACAGCTGTGTACAGAAATGGAAGATTTGGTCCGCTCCAAGGATGATGTTGTGAAAAGAGTTCAGGAGCTAGAAAAGTCTAAGCGAGCCTTAGAACAGCAAGTAGAAGAGATGAAGATTCCGTTGCAGGAACTGGAAGAGGAATTCCAGGCAACAGAGGATCTGTCCCAAAGAGGGGATAGTGTGCCTGATGCAGTTTTTAAAAGGATCAGTGTTTTGGGGTCTGTCCTGAGTGAGCCTCAGAAATGTGATGACACGTGGCTTGAATCACCCCTTTGGAATAAACCGTTCCTTCAAAAACTTCAAGCATTGGAAAATGTATCATTAGAGCTTCAGCAAACAAAAGAGTTGTGTAAGAAATGTGATGATTTCTCAGTTCAGGCTGAAAACCTAGTGGAGAAAACTAAAGCGGAGAAAACTAAAGCAAGTGATATAAATCTGGGAGAAAAAAGCAAACGCCACCTAGTGGAGAAAACTAAGGCTGTTGGTGAAAACGTGAAGCAAATGAATAAGTGCCTTTCAGGGAGTGTTTCCAAAATGGAACTGGTGAAAGACGGGTGGCAGAAGTTTGATCGTGATCTTGAGATACATTCCATGTGGAATTCAGATAGAGAAAAGGAACTAGGTGACCTTGAGCGGTCAAATAGTTCAGCAGAAAGTGCATTGAAGAAACCTGTAAAAGAATGTGTTGCAGTTCCATGCTTCTTCACTGATGCAGAGAGGAGGTCTATAATGGATATCACCCAGATCGCTGGGTTCAACTGTGTTGTTGCCTTTAACCCCTATGTTGGTGGAAGGAAAGTTGATGATGTTCTGGTTGGCTACTTCTGTGAAGAGTTTGGCAAGAAATATAAACTGAATATCAAATCAAATAGTAGGCCTTTACTGCGACTCGCTCAGGAGGGCGAAAAGTTTAAGAAGTTGATGAGTGCAAATGCTTCAGATCTGCCTATGAATATGAAATGTTTGAATGATATTGATATCTCTGGGAAAAGGAACAGGGGTCACTTTGAAGAAATGTGTGACAGCCTGTTGTCTCAATTGGAAAATCCTCTGCACAGCATCTTAGAGCAAGCAAAGCTCAAGAAGGAAGATCATTCCCTTTTACAACAAAAAGTCAATGATTGTGTACAGCTGTATGGAGAGGCAACTCAAGTCACAGAGGGATGTCAAGAGTCCCTACTTGGAACAAAGCTTAGTGAAGCAAAGGTTCTCAAAGTTTTGTGGAAAACATTTATGGATTGCAGAGAGAGGCGTCTTAAGAATGTTGAAGACATTAAGACTAGCCCAATGGAGTTGCCTATGGATCACGGTCCTCCATGGTGGATTGGACAGACGGTTATGAGGGACAAGCTGTCTGACATTTATGAGAAAGCTGTCAATGAAGATGACAGAAACGAGAAGGAGCAAAATTATGCCAAAAATGCAATTGAAGAATGTGTATATGAGATGAGAGACAAACTGTGTGGCATTTATGAGAAATCTGTCAGTGAAGATGACAGAAACAGTTTCATCCGGAAGCTTGAGGATAATAGGAGGCTTATCAGTGAGTCAGCAGTGCCTGACACATGCGTGCCTGGAAATATGTGTCCCAACCCTAGGGTTGAAACAAGAGGGGGGGGTATGTGACAGGAAGTCAGGTAAATCTGGGAATGTAGTCACTGAGAGGAGACACATTCCCACCTGCTTTGAAAAGTTCACTGATACTATAGGGTGTTGGCTGCAAAAAGAGCCAGCAGGAAGTTGAAAACCATTCAGCTGTTCAGAATGAGGAGATCAAGGCCTCTATAATTTGTCCAGAGAAAGTTTATGCATGGCTGCCTCCTGTCGCTGTGTGAGCTGGGAAGAGGAGGACAGACATACGTGTACCTCCCGACGCCGTGTGGGCATGGGAGAAGGACTGCTGCCGCCTGTCGCCGTGTGGGCTGGGAGAGGGGGACAGTCGGATGTGTGCCTCCCGACAAGCTGGTGAGCATGGGAGAAGACCCCCTACAGCGATGTGAAGCTAAGGAGGGTAACCACGAGTGAAGACGTCTCAAAGGTGAGAAGACAAAGTGTTCCATGTGAAGAGTGTGAAGAGTAAAGGGACCTGTTAAATGAACTGTGTTCAATGTGAAGAATCTGAAGAGTAAAGGATCCTGTTATAAATGAACATGTGCTGTGTGAAAGAAAACAAAGGGACATGTTCAATGGACAATGTTTGTGCTGTGTGAAAAGCAAACAAATGGACATTTGAGTGTCTGCTGTAGGATCAGCAGTGTCGGCCCAACAGTAGGTTGGAAAGACTTCTTAGGTAGGTTCCAGCTGTGAGAAGGTAGCCGCCCACAGAGGCAAGGATTTATTTTGTCTTTTATTTTATTTTGGCTGTTTTGATGCTTGCAATTGTGTTAAGTAAATTGCATGAATAAATCAGTCTTGTTTTCAACCTCTAATCGGCTATCTCTCTGTGAAAACGCACCCCCAAAGGGGTCATCCACGCCTACCACCGAGCTAATCCCTTACAATATATATATATATATATATATAGGAATTTTTTACCATTGCACTTATCAAGCCAGTATTAAATGTACCACAATTACAAACACACACATACTAAATATATATATATATATATATATATATATATATATATATATATATATATATATATTTTGTGTGTGTTTGTAATTGCGGTGTACTGGATGGGTAAGTGCGGTGTTAAAAAAAAAAAAAAATATACACTTTAAATGCAGGCATCTTTTTTGGGTGTGTATATATATATATATATATATTCCTTCACTGAGACACGGCACTGTCAGCCGTGCAGCGGGCTGATGCTGAGCCCAGCTCTGCGGCGCGGCCAATCAATGCTGCACAGCCAGGCCTCAGGGGGTGGTACTGGTAACAAAGAGGGTGGAGCAGAGCAGAGGGACCCCCTTCTGCCTGATATCGTGACGTGATGCGTGAAGGAGCGGGGAACACTTACTTGACTGTGGACTTGACTTCCCTCACTGCGGCCGGCTCTGCGGCTTATCAGCCTTCTGCTCAGGGGGGGTGTGAGTCACAAGTAGAATAATATAGATTGGTTTTGTTAATTGTCTGCTCTGATGCCACTGTCAGGCCTATTTGCAGAAGAAAACCTTATTTTTCCGAATTTTTTGATCATGTGTCTGATGATATTGGTTTTGGTAATTGTCTGATCTGATGCCAGCCTATTTGCAGAAGAAATCCTTATTTTTACAAAATGTTTCAACATGTTTCTGTATATGAGAAGGGGACACGGCATGCTGGTCACTACATTAATGGGGGGGGGGGCATGCTGGTCACTACATTGATGGGGGGCATGCTGGTCACTACGTTGATGGGGGGCATGCTGGTCACTGCATTGATGGGGGGCATGCTGGTCACTGCATTGATGGGGGGCATGCTGGGTGATGGGGGGGCATGCTGGTCACTGCATTGATGGGGGTATGCTGGTCACTGCATTGATGGGGGGCACGCTGGTCACTAAATTGAAGGGGACACGGCACGCTGGTCATTGCATTGAAGGGGACATGGCACGCTGGTCACTGCATTGATTTGGGGCACGCTGGTCACTGCATTGATGGGGGCACGCTGGTCACTGCATTGATGGGTGGCACACTGGTCACTGCACTGAATGGGGGCATGCTGTAGTAACTCTGCATTGAATGGGGGCACGCTGTATTAACTCTGCACTACTAAAAATGCACGACGAAGAGGATCCGCTGCACAAAAATATCGCAATATACAGTGCCTTGCGAAAGTATTCGGCCCCTGAACTTTGCGACCTTTTGCCACATTTCAGGCTTCAAATATAAAACTGTAATTTATTTGTGAAGCAACAACAACAAGTGGGACACAATCTTTAAGTGGAACGAAATTTATTGGATATTTCAAACCTTTTTAACAAATAAAAAAATGAAAAATTGGGCGTGCAAAATTATTCAGCCCCTTTACTTTCAGTGCAGCAAACTCTCTCCAGAAGTTCAGTGAGAATCTCTGAATGATCCAATGTTGACCTAAATGACTAATGATAATAAAAAGAATCCACCTGTGTGTAATCAAGTCTCCGTATAAATGCACCTGCACTGTGATAGTCTCAGAGGTCCATTTAAAGCGCAGAGAGCATCATGAAGAACAAGGAACACACCAGGCAGGTCCGAGATACTGTTGTGGAGAAGTTTAAAGCTGGATTTGGATACAAAAAGATTTCCCAAGCTTTAACCACTTTACTACCAGTCACGTAACCTCTACGTCGGCTGACTTTGAGTGGTTATACCGGGATGATGCCTCTAGCTAGAGGCATCATCCCAGTACCGTTGTTTGAAGCCGACGGTCGGCTTTCCGTCGGTAACGATCGATGCGGCTCGGGAGCCGCTCGATCGTTACCCGGGGGGGCGGGAGGGGACGTCCCCCCCCTCCCGCCGCCTTCCGCGGCTTTGCTCGGGGCTACCGTCCCACCGGGAGCCCCGAGCACCCAGCCGGCACGTCCGCCAGCTGGATGGAGTCCCGATGAATGCCGGAAACGGCATCGATCGGGTCTCCGATGACGTAACCCGGAGGCGGCGTCCATGACGTCACGTCCGGGTTACTGTGCTGCAAAAGGCGGCAGATTTGAAAAACGGCTGTATGCAAAAATGCCGTTTTCGGCGTTTTGCATACAGGGAAGTGTAGTGGAGGGGTCTAGGGTCTTTTAGACCCTCGATCCCTCCATAAAGTGTACCTGTCACGACATATTGCTGTCACCAGGGATGTTTACATTGCTTGTGACAGCAATAAAAGTGATCAGATTTTTTTTTTTTTAAAAACCGGTAATAAAGTTTAAAAAAAAAGAAAAAATAAATAGGAAAAAAAAAAAAAAAAAATTTAGCCGTCCCCTGGGCTAACTTTACTGTTTAGTATTTTTTAAATGCAGTGAAATGTGATTTTTCAAATTTTTTCCAAAAAAATGGCGTTTTAAAGACCGCTGCGCAAATACCGCGTGACAAAAAATTTTGCAATGACCGACATTTTATTCTCCAGAGTCTTTGCTAAAAAAATATATATAATGTTTGGGGGTTCTAAGTAGTTTTCTAGGAAAAAATACTGGTTTTAACTTGTGAACAAAAAGTGTCCGAAATAGGGCTGGGGCTAAAGTGGTTAAACATCCCAAGGAGCACTGTGCAAGTGATAATATTGAAATGGAAGACCACTGCAAATCTACGAAGACCTGGCCTTCCCTCTAAACTTTCAGCTCATACAAGGAGAAGACTGATCAGAGATGCAGCGAAGAGGCCCATGATCACTCTGGATGAACTGCAGAGATCTACAGCTGAGGTGGGAGGCTCTGTCCATAGGACAACAATCAGTCGTATACTGCACAAATCTGGCCTTTATGGAAGAGTGGCAAGAAGAAAGCCATTTCTTAAAGATATCCATAAAAAGTGTTGTTTAAAGTTTGCCACAAGCCACTTGGGAGACACACCAAACAAATACACCAAATACTTTCGCAAGGCAATGTATATCATTGGGAAAAAAGTATCGCAATGTGATTTTTTTTTTTCAATATCGTGCAGCCCTACTGCCCACAATTAGTGACATTTTATTGTCTTTTTCAATTTTCAATTTACTCAGATGTCTGCAAAAAAACAAAAATGAGGAGCGGAAAAAATCAGAGAGAAATCTAAGAAGTCTTTGGAACGTGATGCTCTGAAATGTGCTAAAATTTCAGATATGTTCAGTCCTTCTCATGCACAGAGTTCCAGTGATCCCATGGCAGGGCCCAGTAGAGAGGCAACAAACAGAGAACAAATAACAAAAGATGATTTAGTGGAATGTTTTGAAGAGACCTCAGAATTATCCACTGAAGAGCATAGAGACTTGGGGCACACAGAATTACCCTGGAAACAAGTTATTATGGATGTTTCAGAGTGCCAAACAGAAGACAGATAAACCGATTAATTATTTTGCTCGTCCAAATAAAAATGAGTTTGCTGTCTTTTTCTTTTTTTTTTTTTAATTTTATTTATTTATTCAAAAGAGACAATGAAAATATTCCAATACATCATTTCAAATCCATTCTACATTATAAAGCATTCAACACAAAATTATTTCCAACATCGTCTGTTAAATTAAATTCAATCGAGGCTGTAGGACTTAATTGATACAATTAACTAAAGTCATCGGTACTCTCCATTGTCCCTAATATTTTCTAACGTTATTTAATAAAACAAGAAAAAAGAAAGATAAAAGAAAACAAAAAATAGAAGAAAAAAAAAAAGAAAAAAAAAATTTATAAATCAAAAGTTTCTCCCTCTCTCTCCCCTCCCCCCTCAACTGTTATCCCATGAATACTTTAGCTCCTTATCCTTTATATCATCAATTCCTGTCTCTACATAGTACTCCCCTAAATTCGTAAGTCAGAATCCCTAAATAGGGTTATACATATATGTCCTCTTCTCATTTTATATTCCCAAAGGTCTCTGTTTATAAGCTTCCTCTTTTTCTTCTCTTCTATTCATTTCACTTTCCCTTTTATATTTCCTTCAAAGGTACTCTATGAACTGCTCCCTTGAAGGAAGGAGATGTTCTTGGGAGTAATGTAAGGGGGGTTCCTCGGTCCACGGAGAATTCTCCTAAGTTTAGTAATCCCCTCACTCAGATCAACCTCCCCCAAATCCTATTTCTAAGTGTCTTCCCCTTCCCTTGGTGTTCCCTATTGTGTTTCCTTATATTCCTAGTATCTGTGTAATCCTGTGTCATGTGATACTGTGTTTATTTAAGATTATCATTAGTGTTCCAAGGCTACCTACAGTTAAGTAGTCTCGTTAACCAATACCTTTAAAATGGTGCTACTATGTGTTTAATTTAAGTATTGTGCCACAACAATAAATATATTTCCACTGAAAATGTGACGTGATTAACTGTGATATAAAATACATAAAAAAAAAAAAAGAAAAATTTAGTTATGGGGAGGAGGACAAACCCTCCCCTCCACTTGTGCCAATTAAATCCACCCGTGACCCATCCACACCCCTTGTGTAAAAAGAGGAAAAAAAAAAAAACACCCCTCCTCCATTTGGGGGAGTGTCCATTGATGCTCCTATTGTATTCTCCGTGCTATCTCGGTGTTGTCTAAATGTTTCTCCCTATGAGTCTGGTATCCTCCCTTACCCCCATTTATTTTCTACTAACTAAGGGGAAGTGTAATGAGTTCTCCCTTCATCTGAAACTATAAACTGATTCCATAATGTCTATGTTTTAGTGTATAATTCGTGTTGGCCTCGTGTTGATAGAATCAGGTCTTCATATTTATTCATTTCTTCTACTTTGTTTATCCACATGTTAATAGTCGGCGAGTTAGTTTCTCGCCAGCACAGGGGTATGCACGCCTTAGCTGCATCCAATAGATGGCGAATGATAGAATGTTTATATTGCCTATCCGGCATATCCGGAGCGTGAAAAAGAAAGAAAACAGGTTCGTCCGGTATTATGTGTTCTGTAAATTTCTGGGAAATCTTTCGCACCTGTTTCCAAAAGTTATCAAGTTTAGAACATTCCCAGAAAATATGTAATAAAGTCCCCTTTTCTTCTTGACAGCGCCAGCATCTATCTGAATTGTTCGGTGAAAATATATGTAAGCGTGTTGGTGTGTAATACCATCTAGATAACAATTTATAGTTTGTCTCCTGTACCCATGTACAGATGGAGGATTTAAATGTAAATTGTAAAATATGTTGTAATTGTCTTAATGAAAACTTATAATTTAATTCTTTCTCCCAATTATCTATATAAGATGGTCTATAGTCTGATGTTGGCGTGACTATTAGGGAGTAAACCTTTGATATTACATGGGATATCGTTCCTGTTTGTGTACACATCTTCTCATAGGTGGTTAGTGGCCTATCAAATTCCCGTGGGGTACGCTGTGATTGTAAAAAGTGATGGAGTTGGAATGCTTTCCAATGGTCTAATCCATACCCCTCTTCAGGGGAGGTCAATATATCCACCGACACCCAAGAGCCTGATCTCAAAAAGTGGGATGCCTGATAAATCCCCCTGTCTCTTAATCTACATAAAGTTTTCTCCTGATATCCCTGGGCAAACTGTGGATTCCCTAAAACAGGCATTAATGGTGAATGCCTTGTCGAGAGAGCTGGGTTTTGAAAAATTTTTGAACATATCCGGATCGTTGTACCTACAGTCGGGTGTCGTGTCATATCTCGTGGTAATGAGCCAAAGCACCATGGTGCTCTATTCAGCGGTATATCACATTGCGCCTGTTCTACACTAGGCCATAATTTAATCTCATTATGACGATTCCAGTCTATAAGTCTGCCTAGGTGAACTGCGTGGTAATATCTTAATATATCTGGAACCGCTAATCCACCATAGTTTTTAGGAAGATAAAGTAACTGCTTCTTAAGTCGCGGTCTCCGTTGGGCCCAAATAAATTTTGAAAGTACTACCTGCACCTGTCGGAAATAATTAGATGGAATCGAAATAGGTAAAGCCTGAAGGAGATATAGGAATTTCGGTAAGATGTTCATTTTAATTATATTACTGCGACCAAACCAGGAACTAAGTCCTGTACGCCATCTCTGTAATTGGTCTCTTATTTTATTCAATAGTGGTGGAAAATTCATCTTAAATATCTGAGAAGGCACAGGTGGTAATAAGGTCCCCAAATATTTCAAGGCCGAGTCTGTCCATTTTAAATTAAAATTTGTATACAGTTGTGCCTTGAGAGATTGTGAAATTCCTACTCCCATTGCTTCAGACTTACTCAGATTGATCTTTAAATTAGACACTATACCATATAGACTAAATTCCTGTAGTAAGTTTGGTAGAGAAATCAGAGGGTTGGTAAGATTAAATAACATGTCGTCTGCATATGCGGATACTTTCTGTTGAGTGCCTGCCAGTTTTATGCCACTGATATCGGGGCTATTTCTAACAGTGCACAGAAAGGGCTCCAAAGTGAGAGCAAATAATAGGGGTGATAACGGACACCCCTGTCGTGTGCCATTTGAAATACTAAAGCTCTCTGATAGAACCCCGTTTACTTTAATTCGGGCCGAAGGGGCTGAATATAACTGTAGTATCCATTCTCTCATCCTTTCTCCCACTCCTACATACCCCAATACCGCGGACATAAAGTTCCAGTTGACCCGATCGAATGCTTTTTCCGCGTCCGTCCCGACAAATATAGATGCTTGTTTAGAGTTATACGCTACATGCAGAAGATTTAAAGCCTTTACAGTGTTATCCCGTGCCTCTCGGGTGGGTACAAAGCCCACCTGGTCTAGATGTATCAAAGTAGGTAAGTGAGGTTGCAGTCTATTAGCGAGGATTTTTGAAAATAATTTCAGATCTACATTTAATAATGAAATAGGCCTGTAGCTAGGGCATTTTGTAGGGTCCTTCCCTTCCTTTGGTAGAACTGTTATGTGTGCTCTTAACGTATCTCTATGAAACGGGGTATCTGTGTGTGATTTATTAAACATATCTATCATTTGTTGGCCGAGAATTTGAAAAAAGGTCTTATAGTACTGTATTGGCAGCCCGTCCGGCCCTGGTGCCTTTCCTGTTTTTGTATTTTTAATTGCTGTTTGTAATTCCATCAGGGAGATAGTGGTAGATAATTCTTCTCTCACCTCCTCTGTTAATCTTAACATACCTGATTTAGAAATGTAATTAATCACTACTTCTGGATCAATGGACTGCGAAGACAAATTATAGAGTGACAGATAATATTTTCGGAAGTCCCGTGCTATATCTTCAGGTCGTTCAGCTTTCTGCCCTGCTTGTGATATGATCTTAGGAATATAGGTTCTCGTTTGTGTGTCACGTAAGGTTCTAGCTAACACTTTCCCACACTTGTCCCCTGATTCATACATCACCCTACGGGTTCTCTGTAGTGCTGCTTTGGCTTTATATTGTAATATATCCACTATCTGTTTGCGTATTGTAGTAAGCTCTCTCGTCAATTCTGCTGTAGGTGCATGTTTGTGTCGTGATTCTAAATTATGTAAAGTCTGTAGGAGTTCGTTCATCTGCTGTATACGTTGTCTCTTCAATCTAGCTCCATGTTTGATAAATACCCCCTAATTACTGCCTTGTGAGCTTCCCATATCACCCCCGGACTTAATTCTTCATCTGAGTTAGTTTGAAAATAATGTGTGAGTTCCTTCTCCACTTCGCTAATCACCGTCTTATCTTGTAGGAGGCTCAAGTTCAATGACCATGTCTGTGATCTGATTAGGGGTGTATCTGATAATGTGTATATTAGTGTCAATGGTGCGTGGTCGGACCACGTAATAGAACCGATTGTTACAGACTGTACAGATTGTAGTTGTGCATGTGGGACTAAAAAATAATCAATCCACGAGTATGATGTGTGTGGAGGGGAGTAGAAGGTATAATCCTTTTCTCCAGGATGTAGTAGACGCCATACGTCGATCAGCTGTTTTCTATGTAATTGTGTCGCCACTCGCTTTCGGATTCTGGTGGGAAAAGAAGTAGTTCCTGCTGATGTGTCTTCAGATGGAATTAGGGCCATATTAAGATCCCCTCCAAGAATAAGCTGACCCTCCTGAAATTCCTGAAGCTGGTTCAAACATTTTACTAGGAATACATCCTGCTGAGTATTTGGTGTGTATGCTGAGGCTAACGTTACTCTGATACTCCCAATATTTCCTTTCAAAAAAAGGAATCTACCTTCTGGGTCGGCACAGACCTGTGAGCACGTCCATGGCACCTTTCCTGAGATCATTATTGTGCTGTCTTTTTCAATTATCATCCACGGCAGGATATTCCAGATCCAATACTAAAAAAGGCGACAAAACGTAAAGATGGAACAAGTCGCAAATGGCTCACCTACTGCAATGAAAAAAAAGCTATGTTTTGCTCTGTTTGTCTGGCTTTTGCAAAGTCTCAAGAAACAAATTATTTTATTGAAGGAATGACAGATAAGCGTCATGTTCATCAAAGAATTGAAGAGCATGAGAAGAGTGCAATGCACAACGTGTGTGCCGAAGCCTTTTTTCTGAAATCAAGTAGTGCTGGTGTTGATGATCTACTTATGTATAAGCAAATTTCTGTACGGCGAGAACAAGTAAGAAACAGACGACAAGTACTGCAGCGGATTGTAGATGTAGTAAAGGTTATAGGAAAGCAGGGTTTGAGTTATATGGGAGATAAAGATGAGGCTGCCTATAGTTTAGAGGACATAACGAAAGACCATGGAAATTTTTTAGAACTCATTCTTCTCGTCAGCAAGTATGACATTTGCCTGAAAGATCATGTAACCCATCATGTATTGAAAACAGCAAGAAATTGCACTCTTCTGGAGGGAAAGGAAGATGATCTTTGATAACCTTGCTATCAAAAACAACTGTCAACAAAGTTATACAAGCTATTCGGATGCTTATCGAGGAAAATATCTCAAAAGAAGTAAGGGAAGCCGGGATGTTTTCAACTCAAATTGATCCAACTCAAGACATCACTTCCAAAGATCAATGCTCCATAATTGTTCGCTATGTGACTGATTGTATCAATGAAAAGCTTCTTGCAGTTGTTGAATGTGAATCTTCAACAGGAAAAACATTTTTACTTTGCTTACGGAAGTCTTAAAATCATGCAAGCTTGATATCAAAAATTGCATTGGCAATTCAACTGATGGAGCAGCAAATATACAAGGCCAATACAATGGTTTCTCTTCATGGCTGTCAACTGAATCACCAGGGCAAATTCACATTTGGCGCTATGCACACGTTCTGAATTTAGTACTTGCAGATACAACAAAGGTGGTAGTTGAAAGTGCATCACTGTTCAGTTTGTTGAATGACATCGCTGTCTTTATTCGGGATTCTTATCAGCGCATGAATACCTGGGAACAAGTTAGCCAGGACCCTCATCGTCGCAGAATTTCAGTAATTGGGGAAACACGCTGGTGGTCAAAATATGTCGCTTTAAGAAAAGTCTTTGGGGAATTTTCAAATCCTGATTCTGCTTTGTTTCTTAGTCTACTGTGCACTTTGAGCCGAATTGAAGAAAACGTGTCATCGAAACCTGAGGTGCGTGTTAGAGCAAAATACTATGCTGAATCCTTGCTCAAATATGAAACCATACTCACGGCACAAATTTTTTTGAGAATATTTGAATTGACAACACCATTGTCCAAATATCTGCAAACAACTCAGATGGATATCTCAAAAGCTATGCAAATGGTACAGGGAACCTATGAAACACTTAAAACAATTACGAGAGATTTTGATTCCATACAAATGACTGCTGATAAGTTTGATAAGTGGGCAAATGACAAGATGCAAAAAGAAGAAAGTTACCACCTAGAAGTACAGACCACTCTGCCTCAAAAAAGAATAAGAAGAAGAAAGCGAATGCCAGATGAGACAGATGACGATGTAGCAGTTTGTGATGCTGTTTCAGCCTATACAATCCGTGTGCACAATGTAATATTGGATACGGTCACACAGAGCATGAATCGCCGCTTTCTCGCTTGTGGGACTCTCTATGCTGACTTAGCTTGCTTGGAACCAAACAGCTTCTCAGATATAACAAAATCTGGACTTCAGGCACCAGCAATGGATGAACTCAGCAAACGATTACTTAGATTTGATGACGGAGCAACATCAGAAAATTTGCGTTCCCAACTGGCAAATTTTGCAATGCAGTGGCCCAGACTGAAAACATCACCCCTTGATGAATATATTGTACAAGAAGATGTATCTATTGGAAATCCAGGAAAGCGTATTGCCAGAAACAGAACTGGTGAACAAATCTTGCATGGCATGTAAGAACTGTGCTATTTGCTGCTATAAGATACTGCAGCGCTTTAATTTGTTAACTGATGCCTATAATGTCATTGGTTTAGCCTACAAGTTTTTGCTCACACTATCCTTTACTCAAGTTGCCTGCGAAAGAAGTTTCTCCACGTTGAAATTTATTAAGACCCGTCTAAGAAATTCTGTATCTCACGAGCATTTGAGCTCTTTGATGCTAATGGCAATCGAAAAGGATATACTAATGAACCTTGATTCTGATGATGTCATTGACAGAGTTGCAGAAACCAGTGAACTTCTATGAAACTTGCTGAATCCATAGTGCAGTTATTTTGTTCTGTTATTTTAAAGTTAACAAAAATTCAAGTTGCCTGTGAAAGAAGTTTCTCCACGTTGAAATTTATTAAGACCCGTCTAAGAAGCTCTGTATCTCACGAGCATTTGAGCTCTTTGATGCTAATGGCAATCGAAAAGGATATACTAATGAACCTTGATTCTGATGATGTCATTGACAGTGTTGCAGAAACCAGTGAACTTCTATGAAACTTGCTGAATCCATAGTGCAGTTATTTTGTTCTGTTATTTTAAAGATAACAAAAATATATGCCAAAAAATCTAATATATTTGGTTATTTATTTCTTTTTGTATTGAATCGTTCATTAAAAATTTTGCACTTAATGTATTGCATTCATTGTATCATTTATTATCATAAATGTATATAATTTCAAATGATTAATAAAATACAATGACTGAGGTGAGGTGTGATAGTGCAGGAATTGGGGCTGATCTGAGGTGTGATAGTGCAGGAATTGGGGTGATCTGAGGTGTGAAGGTGCAGGAATTGGGGCTGATCTGAGGTGTGATAGTGTAGGAATTGGGGTAATCTGAGGTGTGAAGGTGCAGGAATTGGGGTTGATCTGAGGTGTGAATGTGCAGGAATTGGGACTGATCTGAGGTGTGAAGGTGCAGGAATTTGGGTGATCTGAGGTGTGATAGTGCAGGAATTGGGGTGATCTGAGGAGTGAAGGTGCAGGAATTGGGGCTGATCTAAGGTGTGAAGGTGCAGGAATTGGGGTGATATGAGGTGTGATAGTGCAGGAATTGGGGTGATCTGAGGTGTGAAGGTGCAGGAATTGGGGTGATCTAAAGTGTGAAGGTGCAGGAATTGGGGTGATCTGAGGTGTGATAGTGCAGGAATTGGGGTGATCTGAGGTGTGATAGTGCAGGAATTGGGGTGATCTGAGGTGTGAAGGTGCAGGAATTGGGGCTGATCTGATGTGTCAAGGTGCAAAGCTCACTTGATTTCTTACTATTATTCAAGCGGTTTACAGCAGTTACTTTATATGAAGCTGACAGTTGTTTTTTATGTATCTGGCACTCCCAATTTCTTTGAAACCATTTTTCGGCACACTGTGCCCAAAAAGGTGGTCTACCCCTTGATTAGAGTAACCCTCATCTTGTGCTGCTTCATACTATTTTTAGGACTCAACCATCAAAACAGGATTTAAAGTAAGACAAAAAAAAAAAAAACAGCATCATATGGCAGCTCTGATCTAAATTGGACCCAATTTATCAGATTAATCTAAAAAAGGTACCGTAATCGAATCCACACATCCTGGAACATTAAATTCTGTCATCAACCATCCCGACGAACGCCACGCCCCAGTCACGCCCCCGTCACCCCCCCCCCCTCCTGGGCTGCTCAGTCCAAAATGCCCAGGCCTATTTTTTGTTCCAGTCCGGGCCTGATTCACACAGTATACAGAAGTAAGTGTCAGCATGTATAGGCCCCAAAAATTAGCTCACATGGGTTTACCTGACAGTTAAGAATGTAGTATTTGGTGGCTGTAGGTACATTAGGCATTCACAGGATACAGAAGTAAGTGTTGGCCTGTACAGTCCCCAAATATTAGCCCATATGGGTAGGGTTGAGCAAACACGGACTGTATTATTCGTGTTCGTACCGAATAATTGTTTTTTTGTTACCCGAACACGGACCCGAAAACTTTACTGTATATTCGGGTAAAAATCCGTGTTCGGTCGTTTTATTTCCGGGTTTTGTATGCATTGGCGCGCTTTTCATGGCGGGCTTTCAACAGCCAATCAACAAGCGTTTAACTGGTGTGCCTTAAGCCATCCCAGCCATGCCTACAAATGTATTAGTAGCTGTGATTGGACATCTGAAGCATGTGACCAAGTCTTTATAAGTTCGAGACGGAGCGCCGTTATCTTGTCTAAATGACTAAATTTTGGTCTCCAAGTATCTAAAAAGCCTTTTTTAGTCAAAATAACTGCATTTCGTCACCAAAGGTCTAAAAACAAATTTAGTCAAAGTGACTGTATTTTTGTCTTTTAGAGTCTTAAAAAGCCAGTTTTAGACAAGATAACCGCACTTGGTCTCCAATGGTCTGAATTTTTTTTTGTCAAAATGAATGTATTTGGTATTCTGTGGCTGAAGGTACATTAGGCATTCACAGGATACAGAAATAAGTGTCAGTCATAAAAGGCCCCAAAAATTAGCCCACATGGGTTTAACTGACAGCTAAGAATGTAGTATTCTGTGACTGAAGGTAAGTGTCAGGTAAACCCATGTGGGCTAATTTCTGGGGCCTTTTATGACTGACACTTATTTCTGTATCCTGTGAATGCCTAATGTACCTTTAGCCACAGAATACTGCAGTCAGGTAAACCCATGTGAGCTAATTTTTGGGGCCTATAGAGGCCGACACTTACTTCTGTATACTGTGTGAATGCCTGATGTACCTCTAGCCATCCAATACTACGTTCTTTGCTATCAGTTAAACCCATGTGAGCTAATTTTTGGGGCCTATACAGGCCGACAATTACTTCTGTATACTGTGTGAATGCCTGATGTACCTCTACAATTGGGGGGTATTTGTACTGTCCTGACATTTCAGGGCCTCAAGAAAGGAGATAGGCCATGAGTACATCTGGTGTGATCAAATTTCAGTAATTGGTACCATAGCTTCTAGACTCAATAACTTTCACACAGACTAAATAATATACACTAATTTGGGTTAATTTTACCAGAGATATGTAGCAGTATAAATTTTGGCCCAAATGTATGAAGAAAAATTAATTTTTTGCAAAATTGTATGTATGGTTAAGCTGGGCGCCAACGGCAGACTATCGGTAACGCTGTCTCTGGGCGATAGCGAGACTTACATGAGGAAAGAAGTGAAGTCGAGACTTCCTCTAACAGGTACCCTTTATGTGTTTCCCTGGACCCCTGCTGGGTCCTCACCTGGAATTACCCCCTTTGCAGAACGCCTGATCAAACTCCATGCTGATGTATTATTGAACCGCTGGCAGAAACCCACTTTCCATATTGAAAGATTCAGGCAAACCTATGACCCGCAGATTATTGCGCCTGGACCGATTCTCTAAATCGTCCAGCTTCTCTAGAATGTAACTCTGCGTTTGCTGGGCCTGCTGGTCATGAGTAAAAGAGTTCTGGACCTTATCTTCTATATCAGACACTTGGTGCTCCAGCTCAGCAAGTCTGCCTGCCTGTTCCCCCAGCTCCTTCTTGAGGTGAGTGAGGCCCTGCGCTATAGCCTTATCCACCGCTGCGGTAATAGTGGGCGATAGCAGGACGGCAACTGCTTGTGCTAGTGTGGCTATCTGCGCCTCGGGGAAGACCGATGCAGGTATACCCTGGGGGGGAACATGATGCTGTGAGACGTCCGTCATATTTGCCTCAGATGAGGCCTGGTCAGCCGCGTCGCCCCGGGGGGCTTGGGAGCTCGGCGGCGGGCCGTGGAGGACAAATTTATCCATAGAGGTACCTTCCGGAGGGTGGATGCCTGGGCTCCGTGAGGTTTGCGGGCTCGGATGGGCTGTGTGAGAGGTTTAATATGCCGCCGGGATCGGCCTTTTATGGCCGACACTTACTTCTGTATCCTGTGAATGCCTAATGTACCTTCAGCCACCAAATACTACGTTCTTAGCTGTTAGGTAAACCCATGTGGGCTAATTTTTGGGGCCTTTTACGGCCGACACATGTTCTTTGCACTGGCACATTATTTTGCACATATCTTAAAAGTTACCCCACGGTCTGGATTCACTGTTGGTTTTACTTTATATATAAAAGGTAGCGCCGTTTCCAACTACCTCCCCCCCATATGATACTTGACCCCTAATGTTTTAGGGGTTGGTTGGTGGCTGCAACCTATTTTTATGCAATAAAGTCTCTGAGAATTTATCCATAGCGCTGGTCTTTCTCCTCACCTGCATTGCATTTTACGGCCGACACTTACTTCTGTATTCTGTGAATGAAAAAAAACTTTTAGTCAAAAGGACTATTTTTGTATTTTAGAGTCTTAAAAAGCCGGTTTTAGACAAGATAACTGCATTTTGCTCTCCAATGGCCTGAAAAAATATTTTGGTCAGAATGACTCTATTTTGGTCTCCAAGTGTCTAAAAAGCCTTTTTTTAGTCAAAATAACTTCATTTCCTTCACCAAAGGTCTGAAATTTTTTTTAGTCAAAATGACCTAATTTTTGTCTTTTAGAGCCTTAAAAAGCCGGTTTAAGACAGGATTTGTCTAAAACCGGCCATTTGGGCTCCAATGGCCTGAAAATAAATTTTCGGTCAAAATGACTCTATTTTGGTCTCCAAGTGTCTAAAAAGCCTTTTATAGTCAAAATAACTGCATTTGGTCACCAAAGGTCTGAATTTTTTTTTAGTCCAAATGACTATATCTTTGTCATTTAGAGCCTTAAAAAGCCGGTTTTAGACAAGATTTTAGACATTTGGCTCCAATGGCCTGAACATTTTTTTTGGTCAAATTGACTCTATTTTGGTCTCCAAGTGTCTAAAAAGCCTTTTTTTAGTATAAATAACTGCATTTGTTCACCAAAGGTCTGAAAAAAATTTTAGTCAAAATGAATGTATTTTTGTCTTTTAGAGCCTTAAAAGCCGGGTTTAGACAAGAGTTGTCTAAAACCCGCCATTTGGGCTCCAATGGCCTTAAAAAAAGAAATTTGGTCAAAATGACTAAATTTTGGTCTCCAAGTATCTAAAAAGCCTTTTTTAGTCAAAATAACTGCATTTCGTCACCAAAGGTCTAAAAACAAATTTAGTCAAAGTGACTGTATTTTTGTCTTTTAGAGTCTTAAAAAGCCAGTTTTAGACAAGATAACTGCACTTGGTCTCCAATGGTCTGAAATGTTTTTTGTCAAAATGAATGTATTTAGTATCCTGTGGCTGAAGGTACATTAGGCATTCACAGGATACAGAAGTAAGTGTCGGCCATAAAAGTCCCCAAAAATTAGCCTGACAGCTAAGAACGTCGTATTTGGTGGCTGAAGGTACATTAGGCATTCACAGGGTACAGAAGTAAGTGTCGGCCTGTATAGGCCCCAAAAATTAGCCCACATGGGTTTAACTGACAGCTTAGAATGTAGTATTCTGTGACTGAAGGTAAGTGTCAGGTAAACCCATGTGGGCTAATTTCTGGGGCCTTTTATGACTGACACTTATTTCTGTATCCTGTGAATGCCTAATGTACCTTTAGCCACAGAATACTACATTCTTAGCAGTCAGGTAAACCCATGTGAGCTAATTTTTGGGGCCTATAGAGGCCGACACTTACTTCTGTATACTGTGTGAATGCCTGATGTACCTCTAGCCATCCAATACTACGTTCTTTGCTGTCAGTTAAACCCATGTGAGCTAATTTTTGGGGCCTATACAGGCCGACAATTACTTCTGTATACTGTGTGAATGCCTGATGTACCTCTAGCCATCCAATACTACGTTCTTTGCTGATAGTTAAACCCATGTGAGCTAATTTTTGGGGCCTAAACAGGCCGACACTTACTTCTGTATACTGTTTGAATGCCTAATGTACCTTCAGCCACAGAATACTATGTTCTTAGCTGTCAGTAAAACCAATGTGGGCTAATTTTTGGGGACTATACAGGCTGACACTTACTTCTGTATCCTGTGAATGCCTAATATACCTTCAGTCACCAAATACTACATTCTTAACTGTCAGGTAAACCCATGTGAGCTAATTTTTGGGGCCTATACATGCCGACATTTACTTCTGTATACAGTGTGAATACCTAATGTACCTCTAGCCATCAAATACTACGTTCTTTGCTGTCAGTTAAACCCATGTGAGCTATTTTTTTTGGCCTATACAGGCCGACACTTACTTCTGTATACTGTGTGAATGCCTAATGTACCTCCAGCCATCAAATGCACTACGTTCTTCCCTGAACGCGCCCAATCTCGTCTGATCTTGGAAGCTAAACAACGTCAGGCCTGGTTAGTACCTGGATGGGAGACCGCCTGGGAATACCAGGTGCTGTAGGCTTTTGGCTTTTCCTTTATTCGTTGGCTTTCTTTTTGTTTCTCCTGAGGTGCCATCTTGCCATGGCCAAGTTCAAAGGGGTCGAGGGTGGAAGTGGTGATTGCCTACAGCCACATCACCTTGAATGCGCTCAATCTCATCTGATCTTAAAAGCTAAGCAGGGTCGGGCCTGGTTAGTACCTGGATGGGAGACCGCCTGGGAATATCATGTGCTGTAGACTTTTGGCTTTTCCTTTATTTGTTGGCTTTCTTTTTGTTTCTCCTGAGGTGCCATCTTGCCATGGCCAAGTTCAAAGGGGTCGAGGGTGGCAGGGGTGATCGCCTACGGCCACATCACCCTGAACGTGCACTATCTCGTCTGATCTTGGACGCAAAGCGGGGTCGGGCCTGGTTAGTACCTGGATGGGAGACCGCCTGGAAATACCAGGTGTTGTAGGCTTTTGGCTTTTCCTTTATTCGTTGGCTTTCTTTTTGTTTCTTCTGAGGTGCCATCTTGCCATGGCCAAGTTCAAAGGGGTCGAGGGTGGCAGTGGTGATCGCTTACGGCCACATCACCCTGAACATGGCCGATCTCGTCTGATCTTGGAAGCTAAGCAGGGTCGGGCCTGGTTAGTATCTGGATGGGAGACCGCCTGGGAATACCAGGTGCTGTAGGCTTTTGGCTTTTCCTTTATTCATTGGCTTTCTTTTTGTTTCTCCTAAGGAGCCATCTTGCCATGGCCAAGTTCAAAGGGGTCGAGGGTGGCAGAGGTGATCTCCTACGGCCACATCACCCTGAACACGCTCAATCTTATCTGATCTTGAAAGCTAAGCAGGGTCGGGCCTGGTTAGTACCTGGATGGGAGACAGCCTGGGAATATCAGGTGCTGTAGGCTTTTGGCTTTTCCTTTATTTGTTGGCTTTCTTTTTGTTTCTCCTGAGGTGCCATCTTGAAATGGCCAAGTTCAAAGGGGTCGAGGGTGGCAGCGGTGATCGCCTACGGCCACATCACCCTGAACGTGCACTATAATTGGCAAAGAAGGGAGATTGCCCAGTAACGGAATGTCGTGAATTATTAAAGGCAAATTCCGCAAATGGTAGTAATGCTACCCAGTCGTCCTGGATGAAGGTGGTAAAGCACCGGAGATATTGTTCCAGGGTCTGGTTTGTCCTCTCTGTTTGCCCGTTCGTCTGCGGGTGGTAAGCTGAGGACATAGATAATTCAATTTTTAGTAGCTTACACAAGGCCCTCCAAAAGCGTGACGTGAACTGTACCCCTCTGTCCGAGATAATGTTCGTGGGTACCCCGAGGAGTCGCACAATCGCCCTAATGAAGACTTCTGCAGTTTCTTTTGCAGAGGGGGTACCTTTGAGGGGTAGAAAGTGGGCCATCTTAGTAAGCCGGTCTACAACCACAAAAATGGCGGAGCACCCGGCCGAAGGTGGAAGTTCCACGATAAAGTCCATGGCGATAGTTTGCCAGGGCCGGTCAGGGATTGGGAGTGGTCTGAGGAGACCCCACGCCTTACTTCTGGTGGTTTTACTCCTGGAGCAAGAAACACAGGAAGACACATAACTTCTGCAGTCTTTTCCCATCTCAGGCCACCAGAAGGTGCGTTGCATGAGGTCAAGGGTCCTATGAACACTTAAATGGCCAGCCAGAGGGTGGTCATAGCAGGCAGCTAGAACCGAAACTCTGACTCCCTCTGGGACAAATATTTTATCCTTAGCCCACAACAAACCATCCTTGCGTGACAGGGGTATCCCAGGTGGACCGGAAATTTTGGCAGAGGCTTGCTCAAGATGGGATTTCAGGCTAGTGAGCAGGAAGTTTTTCTCTGACAGGATAGTGTCAGGTACCAACTCTTCTTTAGTATTATCAAACATCCGGGACAGGGCATCCGGTTTGACATTTTTCGACCCGGGCCGATAGGTGATATGGAACGAGAATCTGGAGAAGAAGAGTGCCTATCGGGCCTGGTGGGGTCTAAGTCGCTTTTCAGATCTTAAGTACTCAAGGTTCTTATGATCGGTAAATATAAGAATCGGGTGTGATGCTCCTTCTAGTAGATATCTCCACTCTTCGAGAGCGGCTTTGATAGCCAGGAGTTCCCGGTCCCCGACATCATAGTTTTTCTCTGCGGGAGAGAGCTTCCGGGAAAAGAAGGCTATTGGGTGAGTTAAGTCTCTAGTTCCCTGTCTTTGGGAGATGACTGCCCCGACCGCAACGTCCGATGCGTCTACCTCCAGGAGATAGGGTAAGGCAGGATCCGGGTGACTTAGGATAGGGGCAGAGGTAAAATGTTTTTTAAGAACCGAGAAGGCGGACTGAGCTTCTAGGGTCCACTGGAAGCGGGCGTTCTTCTTAGTAAGGTGAGTAATAGGGGCTATGATGTTAGAGAACCCCTTAATGAACCTCCTATAAAAATTGGCGAAGCCAACGAAGCGCTGTACTCCCTTTTTGTCTGATGGAGGTGGCCAGTCCAGAATGGCAGAGACCTTCTGAGGATCCATCTCTATTCTTTCTGTGGAAATTATTAACCCCAGAAACGGGATACTGTTCTGCTCAAAAACGCACTTCTCGGCCTTGGCGTAAAGACCATGCTGGCTAAGGCGACCGAGGACATTTCGAACGTGCTCGCGATGCTGCTCTAGGGATGTTGAGAAGATTAGGATGTCATCCAAGTATACGATGATGAAGATATCCAACCAATCCCTGAAGATGTCGTTCACAAAGTGTTGGAATGTGGCAGGAGCATTACAAAGGCCAAATGGCATTACCAGGTATTCAAAATGTCCTAATCTAGTGTGGAAAGCAGTCTTCCATTCGTCGCCCTCTCGGATGCTCACCAAGTAGTACGCCCCACGAAGATCCAGCTTAGTAAACAGGATGGCAGATCTGAGTCTCTGAAAGAGTTCGGGGACTAGAGGAAGGGGATAACGGTTTTTAATAGTAACTTTATTTAAATCCCTATAATCTATGCAGGGTCGGAGGGTGTGATCCTTCTTCTCTACGAAGAAGATACCTGCCCCTGCTGGAGAGGTAGAGGGACGGATGAACCCCTTCTTCAGACTTTCGTCTACATAGTCCTTTAAGACGTCCAGCTCACGTTCAGAAAGTGGGTAAATCCGGCCGAACGGGATTTCGGCTCCTGGGAGCAAGTCGATGGGGCAGTCATCGTTTGCTGAATACGTCCAGGAAATCATGGTATGCTTTGGGCACCACAGAACACACATCAGGTTCTGATTCAAGACAGAACAGAGTCTTGGGGAATTCAGGAGGAGCGGGTAGACAGGAATTCTTGCAGTAAAGAGATGGGAACTGGATGGTGCCTGTGATCCAATTGACTTGCGGGTTATGTGCTTGCAACCACGGTAATCCCAGGATAATGGGAAATAAGGAGGATGTGATAACATCCAGGCTAATCAGTTCCTTATGGCCAGAGGAGGAGACCATAGGAAGGGGAAAAGTTTCTTGGGTCACGGGCCCGGATTTGATGTGGGAGCCATCAGCCAGGAAGATGGTGAGGTCCTGAGTCTTGAGCCGGAGAGGTACGCCATGTTGCAGGGCGAACGAGCGATCAATGAAACAATGGCAGGCTCCCAAGTCAATGATTGCAGTAACTGGGATGAGTCCTTCCGGAAGCTGTAATGACACAGGCAAGGCTAGGTGGGAGGAACTGGCAACAGATGGTGAGGCCGGCATGAACTTATGGTATTTTGCCGGGCAGGAGCGCACATAGTGGCCAGCTTCACCGCAATACAGGCACAGGTTACCCAACTGGCGACGGCGTCTCTCCTCTGGGGACAAAGCAGGCTGTATGATCCCAAGTTGTATAGGTTCAGGCGTATCTGAGGCGACTCCAGCGGGAGCGGGGTTGGTAAGAGCTGACCCAGCAGAAGAAAAGTATGCAGGATGAGCAACTCGTGGTAGCGTCCAGGCTGGTCTGAACTGCTGCGGAGATCGTTCTGCTCTGTGCTCCCGTAGCCACCGGTCGATTTGAATGGCCTGGGAAATCAAATCTTCCACGGCGTTGGGGACTCCTACCCGCGCCAGCTCGTCCTTCAGTCCTTCTGACAAGCCGAGACGGAACTGATACCGGAGTGCTGCTTCGTTCCAGGACGTATCGGAACTGATGCGGCGGAAGTTAGTGACGTGGTGTTCTACGGGCCTGCGACCCTGCTGAAGAACATGAAGCGCAGCTTCTGCGGTGGAGGATCGCTGCGGGTCATCATAGAGCTGTGCCATGGCCTCAAAAAATGACCGTAAGGAGTTTAATGGTGCCGATGAACCCAGGACTGGGGTTCGCCTAGGAGCAGGGAGATAACAAACCCCACCTTGGTGGTCTCCAAAGAAAAGGTTCAAGGTTGCAGGGAGAAATACAGCTGGCAGGCGTTGCGAAAGGCGCGGAATTTACCGCGATCCCCGGAATATTTTTCGGGAGCAGGAACTTGAGGTTCTGGTGGCAGCATCACTACGGTAGGGCCAGAAGCAGGTGCAGAGAGTGCTGCAGCAGGAGAGGAAGCAGATAATACAGGAGGATCCCCCTGAAGTGTCGTAGAGCGCAGCCGTTCCTCTAGCTGTGTGTAGCCGTCTTGAAGCGACTTTATGGTTTGAGACAGGGCTGCGAGGTGTTGGCAGATCTCTTCCAACGGTGAGGCTTCTCTTGCAGGCTCCGTCATGGCTGATTTGTACTGTTAGGGATACAAGTAGTAGCCTGATGGCAGAGGAAGGCCCCACGTGTGACAGAGGGCGGAGCTTAGACGGGAACCCCCAAGGTAAGTGACACAGGCTAACCTGAGTTGCGGAATCTAAGTATCCACCGGTTTTCGCAAGAGCCTCTAGTGGGGAGGATGGATTTTGCTGCGTGTGGATACCAGGTCGCAGTCCTCAGGGTCGCCCCACCAAGGGAGAAGCCGGTCGTGATCTGAAGGCAGATAAGCAGACAAGGGAGATCCGAGAGAATGGTCAAACAAGCCGGTGGTCAGGACGGGCAGCAGGTCAACAAGGTCAGGAACAAGCCAAAGGTCAAAACGGATATCAAAAAGGTAACAGGAAGCAGGCTTCAGGAACACAGGAAGAGCTGCAGACAAGTCAGCAAAGACACAGTGCTTCTGAGCTGTTTAAATAGGCAGCCTCTTCTCCAATTACTGCAATTAGTCTGCTCTAGGTTAACCCTTTAGATTGCAGATTCATGACAGCACATCAGTGTGCTCAGGAAGCATTCCTAACAGCAGCCGATACCGAAGGCTTCGTTATATACCCGCAGCAGCACGGGCACCAACTGTTCAGCGTATCGGCTGTAAACCTCCGACGGGATACCATCAGCCCCCGGAGATTTACCAGGCTTAGTAGATTTCAAGGCCGCATAAAGTTTGTTTTCCGTAAGGGGGGCCCCAAGCACAGCCACGTCCCAGGCAGACAGAGAATGCAAATCGCAGGAAGCCAAAAAAATCGTCAATTTCTCGTGAGTCAGCCGAGATCTTAGAGGAGTAAAGATCAGCATAAAACTTCCCAAGTACTCTCCGTATGTCAGCCGTGGCATGCCAGAGCACCCCCTGAGAATCCTTAATCTGGGGTATAAATGCCGCAAGCTGCTGCGAGCGAACCAGCATGGCCAACATATGACCCGTGTTTTCTCCCTTCTCAAAATACCTCTGCTGCAAGAAGAAGTGCTTGTTTTCAGCCTTTTGAATCGAGACCGACTTGGCCATAGATTGGGCAGCCAGCCACAACCTCTGAGTATCATCTGACGGGTCCCTAAAATAAGTTTCCTCCGTTCTAGTCACTGCGTCCAACACAGTATTCTCCCATTGCCTGGTGTCCGTTTTAATGACATTAACCGTACGTATAAACTGACCTCCCATGAATGCCTTAGCCGCATCCCACACCACCCCCACCTCTGCGGATTCAAAATTGTCAGCAAAAAAGGACGTTAGTTTGGGTGGCAGGGGATCAGGACTAGGAAAGAGCGTCAGCCAGAATGCATTGAGTTTCCAAAGGGATTTTCCCGCCACGACCACCAGAGGCAGTAGCGAACCATTACCCAGCCCCAGATCTATCCTAGACAATCCCGAGTGTGACGCCGAGAAGCACGAAAACTTTCGTACCTCAGGGTGGCCCATCCTCCAGACATCTGTCAGTCCGAGTTCACCCACCAACCGAGCAAGGGGCATAGCCCCCTCGGCCAGCATAGGTCCACCGGAGTGAGAGGAAAACCTATCCCAGGCAGAGTCAAGTACAGCAGTAAAGTCCCCCAACATCAGCAGGGGCACATCAGGAAGTTGAGCAATATGTGGCACGATAAGTTTAAGTACCCCTGCAGAATACGGGGGGGGGGCACAAGTACACACCTAAGGCTTGCTAGTTGGCAGGATAAAACAAACCGGCCCTCAGGGTCAATCACAGACTTTGAGCATAGAAACCGTACCCCCTTCTTAATCAAAATACACACCCCTCTCGAATAAGTGGAGTAAACAGAGTGGAACTGGTGACTAAATACGCTAGCAGCTAGACACGGGGAAGTGGAAGGAGACATATGGGTCTCCTGCAGGCAAACCACATCTGCCTGCAGGCGTTTGATGGTGCGGAGCAGCGCCGTCCTCTTTACCGGGTTGTCGAGGCCCCGCACATTCCAGGACATCACACAAATATTATCAGCCATAGTCAAAATGTAGCCATACACGGAGCGTCAGGCAACCCGGCCAGGGAGGCGAAAGAGGGCACCCAGAAAGGGTGAACCCACTACACCCCATCAGCACAGCCCAGCTATATAGAGAGAGCAACAGAAGTAGTCACCCAGCCCACACAGTACCGGTGCAGCCCCAGCATAGAGAACAGTCAATAGGAACATCCACAGCATAGGGTAAAATAATAGCAGTAGAGCGACAAAGTACATGCAGGAAAAGCAAAAATCGAACCAAAGTCCAGGACCAGAAAAAAGGCAAAAAGGGGGGAACAAAAAGGCAATACACGTCTGCCACGTGTGGGGGAAGGGACGAGTCAATAGGGCATGTCCAGTCACGACCAAGGGGGGGAAACCGGAGAGGGACCACCGATACCAGTCTCCTCAAAATTAGCAACCATGTGAGAGGTAGCAACCATTAGTGCAGCAGAAGAGCTCCCATCATAACAGGAAAAGTGTGTGTAACATCAAGTGCCAAGTATAGGCAGGAGAACCGAAAGGATCCATGACCGGCCGAAAAGAGTACAAAAGTTCCAAAAAGTAGAAACGATCCTCAAAGGTCTTCTCGCCTGGGGGAAGTGGCCGCCCGCAGGGCCCCACCATTAGCATCCAGCCATTGAACAGCAGCAGAAGGCTTGTCAAAGAACAACACCTCATCCCGGACCACCACCCGGAGCCTGGAAGGGTACAGCATAGCGTATTGAACATTCAAGTCCTGCAATCTCCTCTTGACCTCTACGAATTTCGCACGCTGTTTCTGCACCACCGCAGAGTAATTGGGGAACAGGGAGATCGTTGAGTTGTCAATCTTGAGCCTCCCCTGCATTCCCCTGGAATTGAGGAATTTGAAGATGAAAGTGCGCGGGGGAGGGGGGGCTCCAGGAGGAAGAAGTCGCATAGGCACCCTATGAGCACGTTCCACTGAAAACATGGAAGTAAAGGATTCTTGCCCAAAAGTAGAGAGCAGCCATTTTTCAATGAAAGCCACAGGATCTTTACCTTCCGCCCACTCAGGGATCCCAATTGCTCTGATATTACTCCGTCTCATCCTATTCTCCAAGTCATCCAGACGTGCAGCTTGCTGGGCTGAGAGCAGGGCAGTATGTTTCACTTCCCTTTGCAAAGGCGCCATGTCATCCTCCAGGGAGCTGACCCTGCCTTCCACTGCCGCTGTCCTCTCCCTCAATTTCTGCATATCATGTCTCATGAACGATATCTCAGCCTTGACCCCCTTTAACTTCGCTGTCAGGGCCGTAATTGAGGTGGTACAGGTGGTAACCGCAGCCATAATGTCCCGCAACGTGGGTTCTGTGTCCGGGGTAGGAGATGATTGCCTCGGGGCCTGGTCTGCCTCTGCTGCCTCCCAATCAGCAATCTGGCGGGAGAGATCCCCTAAGGGAACAGTGTCATCCGTGTCTGAATGCGACCCCGGTGAGCCGGATCGATGGTCCTCAGATAGAGTTTGGGGGTCCCGGGCAGCAGACTTAGCAAAAAGCTTTTGAGCAGCCTCCAGATATGTTGCCTTCTGTGCTGCGCGCTGCGAGGCGCCGCCATCTTGGATCGGGCCGGCCTGTGCGGATTTCCCTCTTTACCCTTCTTAGACATCACGGAGAGAAGATGGAGGACTCACAGGGTGATCACCGCACTCCAGGGAACACAGGGCTAAGGAGTTACACAGGATAACTACCAGGATCAACAGCGGAGCTCACAGCATGCACGTCCGCTCACACCCGCAGCTCGGCCACGCCCCCCTGAAAAAAATGTAGTCAAAATGACTGTATTTTTGTCGTTTAGAGTCTTAAAAGGCTTGTAGGCTTTTTAGACACTTGAAAACCAAAATAGAGTAATTTTGACCAAAAAAAATGTTTTCAGGCTATTGGTTACCACATGCAGTTATCTTGTCTAAAAAGCGGCTGTTTAAGACTCTAAAAGACGAAAAGACGAAAATTTTGACAAAAAAAATCAGACCTTTGGTGATCAAATGCAGTTATTTTGACTAAAAACGGCTTTTTAGAGACTTGGAGACAAAAATAATGTAATTTTGACCAAAATTTTTTTTTCAGGCCATTGGTTTACCAAATGCAGTTTTCTTGTCTAAAACAAGCGTTTTCAGACTCTAAAAGACAAAAATACAGTCATTTTGACTAAATTATTTTTCAGACCTTTGGTTATCAAATGCAGTTATATTGACTAAAAAAGGCTTTTTAGACACTTGGAGACCAAAACAGAGTCATTTTGACCAAAAAGATTTTTCAGGCCATTGGTTACGAAATGCAATTATCTTGTCTAAAACCGGCTTTTTAAGACTCTAAAAGGCGAAAATACAGTCATTTTGACTAAAAACAATTTTCAGACCTTTGGTTATCAAATGCAGTTATTTTGACGAATAAAGGCTTTTTAGACACTTGGAGACCAAATTAGAGTCATTTTGACCAAAAATTTTTTTCAGGCCATTGTAGACTAAATGTAGTTATCTTGTCTAAAACAAGCGTTTTAAGACTCTAAAAGAAGAAAATATTCATTTTGACCAAAAAGATTTTTTCAGGCTATTGGTTACCACATGCAGTTATCTTGAATCCAACGAATAAAGGAAAAGCCAAAAGCCTACAGCACCTGGTATTCCCAGGTGGTCTCCCATCCAGGTACTAACCCGTAGGGATGATCGAACGGTTTGGGTCGACCATCGGTTCGACCCGAACATTGGGTGTTCGAAATTCGGCCGAATTCCGAACTTTTTGCGGTAAAAGTTCGGAATTCGGCCACCAGAACCGCCCAAAATGCACTGGTACAGGAACTTGGCTTTAAAAGCCCGTGATTGGCCCAGAAACATCAGCAAAAGCCAATGAGGGGACAGGAGTCTTCTGGGAACGTGATTGGAGTGACTACGGAGACCAGGTTCCAATCAGAAGTGAATACGCCCCACAGTATATAAGATAGCCCCGCCTAACCCATAGCACAGTGATACAGAGTCTGTTGAAGAGAGTGGAAGCATTTCTCTTACTCCTGCTTTAGAAGCACCTGCCTAGGCGAGTGCTTCTAAAGCTCCATATAGCAGAATTGCATTCAGCTTACAGCCAGTCAATGTAGTTAGAAATACAGCGATTGTGCTGGTTTTTTGAGTTAGAAAAAAAAAAAAAAAATAAAGGGACAGTGTCAGTCTTCTGCTGTATGGAGCTGTTCTTTTAGTGTGAGGAAAGGGATATCTAGTGTAGTTAGGGAACTTTGTACCACAGTAGTTAGATGTAATAATCTAGTTTCTGTAGGGAAAGTGAAAGTGAAAGTGTGAGGGTTCTGTGTAGTGAGCACGTTCCACAGTGCTGATATATCTACAGCAGGTATACGTGTTTGCTAGTCAGCAAAATACATTGCCTCAGTGACAACTTAATGCCTGTTCTTGAAAGCGTTAGGTCCACTGTGCAAAAGGCTTTGCAACTGTGCGTGACACGCATCTGCTGTGCTGTATTCAGAGACAACTGTGGGTCGCATAGCAGTGTGCGTTTTTCACTGCACAGAGTTGCCAACGCCTCAGTGACAAATATGCCAGGTAGACCAAGAAAAGGCATACGTGGCCCTGCTGCGGAAAGGGGCACAGCTTCTAGGATGTCTAGAGGCAGGGGTGGACGTGGTGGTCAGTCCTCAGCCAGGCCACCATTTGCATTGTTCTCCGGCAGTGGCCAAGCTATACGTCCACAGTACGTACAGGAGGTGGTGGACTATATTACCAAACCCTCATCATCGGCATCATCTGCAACTACAGTGACCCAGGCAGAGAAAAGTGGTCAGTCTTCTGCAGTTGGCAGAACAAATAGAGATGAGTCCATGTCCACCTCACGTCCTCCCTTAGACCCAACTTCAGACATGGCAGAGGAGTCAGCTGAGCTGTTTGACCACAGTGTCGGCCATCTACTCCAGCCTGATGCTCAGTCCTTTATGGAGTCTGATGTTGGGTCTGAGGTTGAGGAGGAGGCAGAGCAAGCAAGAGGGGAGAGCAGACAGCCCGCTCCATCTAAGGCCGCACCTGTTGTCTCGCGGGCCACGCCTGATGCTCAGTCCTTTATAGAGTCTGATGTTGGGTCTGAGGTTGAGGAGGAGGCAGAGCAAGCAAGAGGGGAGAGCAGATGGCCCGCTCCATCTAAGGCCGCACCTGTTGTCTCCCGGGCCACTATACACCTCTCCTTGATGGGCCTTTTTTGAGACATCCCATGCAGACCGAACAGTTGCGATCTGCAAGATTTGTCAGAAGGGTATAAAACGTGGCAAAAATTTCAACCACCTGGGTACAAGCTGCCTAAACAGGCATTTGACAACCCACCACTTGGCCTGTTGGCAGGAGCATTTGAAGAACCCACAAAAGGGCCAAAGATCGGTCAGTCGGCCTCCTAGTCCTCCTCGCGCTGCTCCTCGTGCGCCACCTGCACATCAGTCTATTCCTGGCCCTGCTATAGTCACTCGTCACCTGTTGGCAGCCTCCATTGACAGGGATGATGATATAGCAGGCAGTGTCGCATCTACCTCCAGCACACCAACAGCTGTAACATCTAGACGCCAAATTTTGATTCCACACATGCTGGAACGAAAAAAAATGTATACTCCCCGCCACCCACATACCCAGCATCTAAACAGTAGTTTGGCAAAACTACTGGCTCTGCAACTGTTACCATTTAACCTGGTAGAGTCTGCTCCCTTCCGTGACTTTGCAAAATGTGCAGTTCCACAGTGGCAGGTGCCAAGTCGGCATTACTTTGCCCGTAAGGCCCTGCCATCCCTATACCAACATGTGGAAGGCAATGTAGTGTCGTCCCTGGCCACGTCAGTCAGCCGTAAGATACACCTGACGGCTGACACTTGGTCAAGCAAACATGGGCAGGGACGGTACATTTCTGTCACTGCTCATTGGGTGACACTGCTTGCCAGCGGAAGGGATTGTAGCCAGAGCTCAGTGCTGCAGCCAGTTTGCCCCCACATCTGCAAACAGCTGGTGGTGTCGCTGATCTGGGTAGATCGATCACTTCTACCCCCTTCTGCTCCTCCTCCTCCTACTCATCCTCCTCCATGCCCTCCTCTGCAGAATGGTCCTTTGAATATGATGAGGTACTACGTAAGCATTCAAAGGGCTATTCTATGTCTCAGGCCAAAAGGTGTCACGCAGTGCTGCAGCTTGTGTGTCTAGGGGACAGGCAGCATACTGCCCCTGAGATTCTTGGGGCTCTGCAGGCACAGGCCCAGAGGTGGTTGACACCACGCCAGCTGCAGCCAGGGATGGTGGTTACCGATAATGGGTCAAACCTCCTGGCCGCCCTTCGTCAGGGAAAGTTGACCCATGTGCTATGCCTGGCGCATGTCCTGAATCTCGTGGTACAGCGGTTTTTGAACCGGGAATGCAGGATGTGCTAAGGATGGCAAGAAGGGTGTGCAATCACTTCAGGCGGTCGTACAGTGCCACTGCACGTTTGGCCGAAGTGCAGCACGAGTTTCACCTGCCGGTACACCGCCTCGTCTGTGACATGCCCACCCACTGGAACTCCACCTTGGCTATGCTGCAGCGCCTGTACATGCATACGAATTTCAATGAATATGAATGAATATCAATGAATATCTCAATGAATATCTCTGCGAGTACAGCACCAGCACTGGCTCAGCGCGCCTGGGCTTCTTTTCACCACGGCAGTGGCTTTTGATTAAGGATGCATGTGCTGTCCTCTCGGGATTTGAGGAGTCCACAAGGATGGTCAGCCGGGACAGCGCATGCATCAGTGACACCCTACCGGTACTGTTTTTGTTGGAGCACACTCTGCATGGCATTATGGACAGGGCACTGGAGGCAGAGCAGCAGGAGGAAGAGGAGGACTTCCTTGCCTCTAAAGGCCCCCTTTATCCTGACAATCCTGACCCCATTATGCCTAGCTCCCAGAGGCCCGAGCAGGATCCAGGGGTGGAAGAGGAGGAGGACGATTCTTCGGGAACTTTTGCAGGCTTTGAGGAGGAGGAGGAGGAAGACATGCGGCAATCTGCAAGGCCTAGTTTGACTCCCTCGATGGTGGAGATGGATTTTGCTGCGTGTTAGTACCAGGTCGCAGTCCTCAGGATCGCCCCACCAGGAGGTGAGCAAGCCAGGGTCCAGTAGCAGATACAGCAGGTCAGGATCAAGCAGAAGCGTAGTCTAGGAATAGCCAAAGGTCAGTAACAAGTAGTTGCAGGTCGGGATTAGGCAAAAGCATAGTCGAGGAACAAGCCAAGTGTCGATAATGGATGGTAGCAAAGATACGGATGGCAGCAGGAGAGACAAGCGAGATATCGGCTGTTGAAGGCACAATATTCTGCCAACCAGGAAGTGCAAAGACATGGCTTAAAACCGGAAGTTCATGGGAGGAGCAAAGGGTTCAAAGTTCAAGGTTCAAGGCATTAAAGATTCACAGCAGGGTCATTCAAGGATTTGTCCAAGAAGCTGTCCAGCATTCCAGGTGGCTCAGCAAGTAGAGTCATTGGCAGACACACTGGAGGTCCCAGGGTTAAGTCGGGGTCCTGACATTGTGAAAATACACCTGTTAATTATATGCACATTTAAAGAGACAGCACTTTTTTTAAAAAAAAAACTCTAATCTTGTTCCCAGTGCACTGCATTATGTCCCCATCATACACATTGGCTGTGCAGTTGATTAGGAGCAAAAGAAAGGCACGGTTGAGCAAAAAAGTCATTTTTGAAGGTTTGGCATGCTATAATTCTGGTTCTGGACATGCTACAGAGCTGAAACGTCACAGGTACACCTTTTAGACCCCACAGACACAAAATCCAAAGAAATCTTTTTTTTTCCCAATAATTTTTTCAATAATTGGCTCTCTATCAAAAACGACAATTTTTAAGAACTTTTTTTGTGTGATTAATAGTCCCTGGGGCATGACCCAGAACCCTAGGCACTTTTTAGGGGCATTTATTGGGTTTTAGGGCTTCAAAATTGTGTTTTTTAATTACCGAAGTTCGGGTCCCATTGATTTCAATGGGGTTCTGGAATCGGAACCGAATTTTTTTGAAATTCGGGTCTTCTGGTTGAACCAAACTTTTCAAAAGTTCGATCATCCCTAGTAACCAGGCCCGACCCTGCTTATCTTCCGAGATCAGATGAGATCAGGCGCATTCAGGGTGATGTGGCCATAGGCGATTATCACTGCCACCCTCGACCACTTTGAACTTGCCCATGGCAAGATGGCACCTCAGGAGAAACAAAAAGAAAGCCAACCAATAAAGGAAAAGCCAAAAGCCTACAGTACCTGATATTCCCAGGAGGTCTCCCATCCAGGTACTAACCAGGCCCGACCCTGCTTAGCTTCCAAAATCAGACGAGATCGGGCGCGTTGAGGGTGATGTGGCAATAGGCAATTATCACTGCCACCCTCGACCCCTTTGAACTTGCTCATGGCAAGATGGCACCTCAGGAGAAACAAAAAGAAAGCCAACGAATAAAGGAAAAGCCAAAAGCCTACAGCACCTGGTATTCCCAGGCGGTCTCCCATCCAGGTACTAACCAGGCCCGACCCTGCTTAGCTTTCGAGATCAGATGAGATTGGGCGTGTTCAGGGTGATGTGGCCGTAAGCAATCACCACTGCCACCCGCGACCCCTTTGAACTTGGCAATGGCAAGATGGCACCTCAGGAGAAACAAAAAGAAAGCCAACGAATAAAGGAAAAGCCAAAATGCTACAGCACCCTGTATTCCCAGGCGGTCTCCCATCCAGGTACTAACCAGGCCCGACCCTGCTTAGCTTCCGAGATCAGATGAGATTGGGCGTGTTCAGGGTGATGTGGCCGTAAGCAATCACCACTGCCACCCGCGACCCCTTTGAACTTGGCAATGGCAAGATGGCACCTCAGGAGAAACAAAAAGAAAGCCAACGAATAAAGGAAAAGCCAAAATGCTACAGCACCCTGTATTCCCAGGCGGTCTCGCATCCAGGTACAAACCAGGCCCGACCCTGCTTAGCTTCTGAGATCAGATGAGATCGGGCGTGTTAAGGGTGATGTGGCCATAGGCGATCACCACTGCCACCCTCGACTCCTTTGAACTTGGCCATGGCAAGATGGCACCTCAGGAGAAACAAAAATAAAGCCAACGAATAAAGGAAAAGCCAAAAGCCTACAGCAACTGGTTTTCCCAAGCGGTCTCCCATCCAGGTACTAACCAGGCCCAACCCTGCTTAGCTTCCAAGATCAGACACGTTCAGGGTGATGTGGTCATAGGCTGTCACCACTGCCACTTTCGACCCCCTTTGAACTTGGCAATGGCAAGATGGCACCTCAGGAGAAACAAAAATAAAGCCAACGAATAAAGGAAAAGCCAAAATCCTACAGCACCTGGTAATCCCAGGCGGTCTCCCATCCAGAAGTAAGTGTTGGCCTGTATAGGCCCCAAAAATTAGCCCACATGGGTTTAACTGACAGCTAAGAACGAAGTATTCTGTGGCTGAAGGTAAGTGTCAGGTATACCCATGTGGGCTAATTTCTGGTGCCTTTTATGGCCGACACTTACTTCTGTATCCTGTGAATGCCTAATGTACATTTAGCCACAGAATACTACGTTCTTAGCAGTCAGGTAAACCCATGTGAGCTAATTTTTGGGGCCTATAGAGGCCGACACTTACTTCTGTATACTGTGTGAATGCCTAATGTACCTCCAGCCATCAAATACTACGTTCTCTGCTGTCAGTTAAACCCATGTGAGCTAATTTTTTTGGGCCTATACAGGCTGACACCTACTTCTGTATACGGTGTGAATGCCTGATTTACCTCTAGCCATCCAATAATACGTTCTTTGCTGTCAGTTAAACCCATGTGAGCTAATTTTTGGTTCTAAACAGGCTGACACTTACTTCTGTATACTGGAAATGCCTAATGTACCTCCAGCCATCAAATACACTAGGTTCTTTGCTGTCAGTTAAAACCATGTGAGCTAATTTTTGGGGCCTATACAGGCCGACACTTCTGTATACTGTGAATGCCTAATGTACTTCCAGCCATATAATACAGTACGTTCTTTGCTGTCAGTTAAACCCATGTGAGCTAATTTTTGGGGCCTATACAGGCTGACACTTACTTCTGTATCCTGTGAATGCCTAATGTACCTTCAGCCACAGAATACTATGATCTTAGCTGTCAGTTAAACCCATGTGGGCTAGTTTTTGGGGACTATACAGGCCGACACATACTTCTGTATCCTGTGAATGCCTAATGTACCTTCAGCCTCCAAATACTACATACTTAGCTGTCAGGTAAACCCATGTGAGCTAATTTTTGGGGCCTATACATTTTGACACTTACTTCTGTATACTGTGTGAATGCCTAATGTACCTTCAGCCACAGAAAACTACGTTCTTAGCTGTCAGTAAAACCCATGTGGGCTAATTTTTGGGGACTATACAGGCCGACAGATACTTCTGTATCCTGTGAATGCCTAATGTACCTTCAGCCACCAAATAATACATTATTAACTGTCAGGTAAACCCATGTGAGCTAATTTCTGGGGCCTATACATGCCGACACTTACTTCTGTATACTGTGTGAATGCCTAATGTACCTCTAGCCATCAAATGCTATGTTCTTTGCTGTCAGTTAAACCCATGTGAGCTATTTTTTGGGGCCTATACAGGCCGACACTTACTTCTGTATACTGTGTGAATGCCTAATGTACCTCTAGCCACCAAATACTACGTTCTTAGTTGTCAGGTAAACTGATGTGGGCTAATTTTTGTGGCCTTTTACGGCCGACACTTACTTCTGTATCCCGTGAATGCCTAATGTACCTTCAGCCACAGAATACTACATTCTTAACTATCAATTAAACCCACGTGGGCTAATTTTTGGGGCCTATACAGACACTTACTTCTGTACCCTGTGAATACCTTCAGCCACCAAGTACTACGTTCTTAGCTGTTAGGTAAACCCATGTGGGCTAATTTTTAGGGCCTTTTATGGCCGACACTTACTTCTGTATCCTGTGAATGCCTAATGTACCTTCAGCCACCAAATACTACGTTCTTAGCTGTTAGGTAAACCCATGTGGGCTAATTTTTGGGGCCTTTTACGGCCGACACATATTCTTTGCACTGGCACTTTATTTTGCACATATCTTAAAAGTTACCCCACGGTCTGGATACACTGTTGGTTTTACTTTATATATAAAAGGTAGCGCCGTTTACAACTACCTCCCCCCCCCCCCATATGATACTTGACCCCTAATGTTTTAGGGGTTGGTTGGTGGCTGCAACCTATTTTTATGCAATAAAGTCTCTGAGAATGTATCCATAGCGCTGGTCTTTCTCCTCACCTGCATTTCATTTTACGGCCGACACTTACTTGTGTATTCTGTGAATGAAAAAAAACTTTTAGTCAAATTGACCCAATTTTTGTATTTTAGAGTCTTAAAATTCCGGTTTTAGACAAGATTACTGCATTTTGTCTCCAATGGTCTGAAAAAATTTTTGGGTCAAAATGACTGTATTTTTGTCTTTTAGAGCCTTAAAAAGTCGGGTTTAGACAAGATTTGTCTAAAACCGGCCATTTGGGCTCCAATGGCCTGAAAAAAATGTTTTGGTCAAAATGACTCTATTTTTGTCTCCAAGTGTCTAAAAAGCCTTTTTAAGTCAAAATAACTGCATTTGGTCACCAAAGGTCTGAATTTTTTTTTAGTCAAAATGACTGTATTTTTGTCTTTTAGAGCCTTAAAAAGCCGGTTTTAGGCAAGAGTTGTGTAAAACCGGCCATTTGGGCTCCAATGGCCTGAAAAAAATTTTTGGTCAAAATGACTCAATTTTGGTCTCCAAGTATCTAAAAAGCCTTTTTTTAGTCAAAATAACTGAATTTCGTCACCAAAGGTCTAAAAAAATTTTAGTCAAAGTGACTGTATTTTTGTCTTTTAGAGCCTTAACCACTTGCCGACTGCCGCACGACTATTTACTTTCGTCAGTCAGCCCCTCACAGGCAAAGTGACGTTGATCTACGTCACTAGCCTGTGAGGGTCTAGGGAGCGAGCGTGCGCCCCCGGAGGCGCGCTCCCGCGTGGTCACGGACCCCCCGGCGATCATCGCAAAAGAATAAACAAGTGGGACACAATCATGAAGTGGAACGAAATTTATTGGATCTTTCAAACTTTTTTAACAAATAAAAAAAAGAAAAATTAGGCGTGCAAAATTATTCAGCCCCCTTAAGTTAATACTTTGTAGCGCCACCTTTTGCTGCGATTACAGCTGTAAGTCACTTGGGGTATGTCTCTATCAGTTTTGCACATCGAGAGACTGAAATTTTTGCCCATTCCTCCTTGCAAAACAGCTCAAGCTCAGTGAGGTTGGATGGAGAGCATTTGTGAACAGCAGTTTTCAGTTCTTTCCACAGATTCTCAATTGGATTCAGGTCTGGACTTTGACTTGGCCATTCTAACACCTGGATATGTTTATTTGTGAACCATTCCATTGTAGATTTTGCTTTATGTTTTGGATCATTGTCTTGTTGGAAGACAAATCTCTGTCCCAGTCTCAGGTCTTTTGCAGACTCAATCAGGTTTTCTTCCAGAATGGTCCTGTATTTGGCTCCATCCATCTTCCCATCAATTTTAACCATCTTCCCGGTCCCTGCTGAAAAAAAGCAGGCCCAAACCATGATGCTGCCACCACCATGTTTGACAGTGGGGATGGTGTGTTCGGGGTGATGGGCTGTGTTGCTTTTACGCCAAACATAACGTTTTGCATTGTTGCCAAAAAGTTCGATTTTGGTTTCATCTGACCAGAGCACCTTCTTCCACATGTTTGGTGTGTCTCCCAGGTGCCTTGTGGCAAACTTTAAACAACACTTTTTATGGATATCTTTAAGAAATGGCTTTCTTCTTGCCACTCTTCCATAAAGGCCAGATTTGTGCAGTATACGACTGATTGTTGTCCTATGGACAGAGCCTCCCACCTCAGCTGTAGATCTCTGCAGTTCATCCAGAGTGATCATGGGCCTCTTGGCTGCATCTCTGATCAGTCTTCTCCTTGTATGAGCTGAAAGTTTAGAGGGACGGCCAGGTCTTCGTAGATTTGCAGTCGTCTTCCATTTCAATATTATCGCTTGCACAGTGCTCCTTGGGATGTTTAAAGCTT